>NW_005871291.1:1766746-1831813 GCF_000147115.1 Myotis lucifugus
CAGCTGCCCTTCCTGACCGCTCACATCCAAGAGGCAGGACTGCCTGGTGTCGGCTGTGGACTCAGACGGTCAGCTTGTGCAGTTCCGTCCCCGCAGCCAGGTGACAGCAAGCACAAGACCACAGCCTGGAGGGAACACATGCGTCCCTGCAGGTCCAGAAGCCAGATCCCTTTCAGGTGGGGGGTGAGGATTTCCTTCAGGTGGGTCATTCCCTCTCAGGGCCCAGCTTCCCAGGACAATCAGGAGTTGCACTTGAACATGGAGACTAGATTGAGTTAATATCCCTCTTCTGAAAAAGAAGGAGGATAGGGATCGTGTTCACTTACTGCTTCTAGTTCTGGGATGCCATGGAGATACCATTGTGCCCAGTGACGGCATGGAGAAGCCATCAAACTACTCCCTGTCTTTCCTCATCCCCAGGGAGCATCCTGACCAGACCAGGACCGGCTTTGGCAGTGAGAGTCTTTTGCTCCGAGGCTGCACCATCAGAAACACCGAGGTGGCTGTTGGCATTGTCATCTATGCAGGTCATTGTCCCTGGACAGTTTCTTTGGTCCCCCTCTACGTTCCCTCCTCTATCCCCTCCTCCAAATCCATCTCCACCAGGGGAAACTCACATCAGTTCTAAGGGGTAGAGTCACGTAACTTCCCATTTCTCAGCTAAGCAAACTGAGGCTGGAATCACAGCTGCTCACTCAGTCCACAGGAGACATAATAGATTTCAAGTTACTGTCACTCAACTGAACAAGACAGGGAGGGAGATTCCTGCTCCTTTACCTCCAATGGTTTTGTGACACTAACTATATAGGCAAGATGATGTATATCTTATTGAGCCTGAGGAATGACCTCACCAAACTTAATGACTTCACCTTTTGTGCCTCGGCTTCCTCATCTATCCACTGGGAAAACATTTGTATCTGCCTTTGTGCTTGTGAGGGTCAAATGACCCAACACATGAAAAGCACTGCATCTAGCACGTAAAAATGTGATGGGTTTTCATTGTGTTTTGCAGTTATTATTATTTATCTTTATTCATGTTATGGCTGCGGTTATGATGGTGTATGTGACCTTGCCACGGCCATTTTGCTTCCCAATTAAAAAGATAGCAACACATCTTACAATGAAATCTAAAGTCTTACGACTACTGTATCCCTGGTACCTAGAAACTGGTGCTCCATGGGTTCTCGATAAATATTGGTTGTAACGTTGACAACTGCAGACTTCTTCCTCTGTAGGGAAAACACAGTCTCCCCGAGGTGTCTACTTGCACTGGAGGACTCCAGAATACATGTCTCTGGGTCTTGTATTCAGTAGGATTCCTTGTAGTATTTAGTTTGCTTGTTTTGTTTGATTTGTTTTGGTCTGAGTAGAAACCCACTTTTGATGAACATAGAAGAGCATTCCAAACATCAATCTACCCTAAGATTCACTTTTTGGGACTATCAAAAAAAACCACAAAAACAGGTTTTTAAACAAATAATGACACAATCTAGCTAGCTTTCCCTAATTTGGGGGAGGGGAGGTTTATTTGTCAGTTCAAGTGATTGTTTTTAAGGGTCTTTGGTAATGAGTTCAGTGCCATCTGGTAGACCCACTAAAGGTGGGCTGTGTAGCAATCCCTGCCCCAGCAAGAAAACCCTCATGGACTTAGAGTTTGCTTTTCTGAGTGACCAGAAACAAAGAAAAAACTCTATGTGGATGATGGGAATGCTGTATGAGGGGACAGGTTTAGAGAGAGCTCCCTGTGGCTCTAGGGGGTCAGGCTGCCTGGGTTCAAATCCACTCACCAGCTGCACATTCCAGTGCTAGCTGGCTAAGCTTTCAACACGGGTGCACTAAGAGTTCCTTTCTTGTAGGGGCATGAGGTTCAAAAGAAATGACCTGTGAAACAGGTTAGCACAATGCCCGACACATATTAGGTTCTCAAAAAGTGTGAGCAAAAAGAGTACTAATTGTTTTCAGTGTTATTATCTAGAGCATGGGTGCTCAATCTTGGCACGATTGACTTACAGGTCCGGGCTGTTGGTGGTGGGGGCTGCCTTATAAGATGTTGAGCAGCATCCCTGGCCTCTACCCACTAGAAACCATTAGCATCACCTTCTCAAGATGTGCAACCACAATTTCTCAAGCTATCACCAAATGTCATCTGGGGAGTAAAATCCCCCTGGTTGAGAACGACTGGTCTAGAGTCTGTCCCGGGACAATACAGATGGACAAAACAGGAGTATCCTCAGTATCAAAGGCCCCAAAAAGCCAAACTGAGCTTTGTAGAGGAAGAGATCGATTGTGGAGGTGTGTACCCCTACTGTGTACAAGGAACACATTGAGGTACTTTGTGTATATTAATCCACTCCCCCGCCCCAAATACATACACAACCATTATCTCCCATTTTGCAGACAAGGAATTGAGGTGCAAAGGGAATCATTCACTCAAGGTCACTTGTCTCCTGGTATTAATTGTATGTAACCCAAGATCAACCATCTACAGAGTCTAGCTCTGACTCTAGAGCCCACGTTCTAACTGCTACACCATGCAGCCTCCCCACTTGAGTCCAGCTCTTGCCAAAAGAACAGAAATATCTCAATGGTGAGGAGCTGGTGTTTGAAGAGAGTGGTCCTGGGACCCCTTGTATGGGGTGACCCTAAGGAAGTCAGGAAGGCAGTGTCGTCAGCACAGTCAGGCTGTGCTCACTGTGCCATGCAAACGCCCTCACAACTGCAGTGACTCGAGTCTAATTTAATAAGCCTAGAGTTTGCTAGTCCTGCTGTTTTGTTGCCACTTTAAGTCCACAGGGCAACTAGCTAAACAGCATTAAACCCATTCACCACTGGAGCTGATGTATTCGTTTTCTTTAATTTTGCACAGAAAACATGTGATTGGTGTTTTTTAATTTGACTGCTAAGGAGTACAGCATGGTAGTTAAAAGTTAGCAGCCCTAGAGGACAGGTTCTGCCCAAAGACAGAGTCTCAGCTTGACTCAGCAGCTGGCTGTGTGGCTTGGGTACCACCAGGGGCTGCTTGGAAGGAGAAATAGGCTGGGAATTAGAATCCAGGGTTCTCAGTGTGGCTCTGGTGGTCATTTATTCTTTCTTTTTAGGCAGGTCCCTTCTACTTTTCTCCAACTAGAAAAAGGGGGGGTGAGATTAGTAGTTTTCAAATTTTGTTGTCCTTTCTTTGAACAACACATTATGCATTCAGAACTCCGAGACAGAAGTGGAGCTGTACAGATTTAATGTTGGGGTAGAAGCCTTTGGCCCTGAACACTCTTACCCAAGCAACACCAACATATTTGTCACCAAGAGACAAATATGAAAATTACTGGCCCCAAGCAGTGTCCTGCCCCAGGGCCTTGGCACCTACTATTCCCCCAGCCTAAAACCTTCTTCTCCCAACTCTTCTCTCCCTTCGAGTCTTCCTTAAATGTCACCTCTTCTGAGAAGCCTTCCCTGACTATGTTTTCCAAAACCATCTCTTATTATTAGCCCTTTGTTTATTGTTTATTTCATGGGATATATTACTGACTGCAGTTATCTCATGTATTTGTTTCCTTGTATATTTTCACCAGCATGTGAGTCATCTGTCTTAGCAGTGTATTATACCACCACTCGCCCATAACAGTGCCTTTGTGCAAATTAGAAAAAGCCCTCAAAACAGTTTACTGTCATTTGCCAGAAATGTGTCATAATAAACTTACAAATCTATGACAACTACAAAATGAGGGATACCTCTAGGTCTGTGCAGGGCACAACCTGAGCATGGTAGCTCTGTCCATGCCCACCAGTGGCTGGCATGTCGGGGATGCTCAATAAGTACCTGCTGACCAATTGTGAGAGGCCTCTCCAGCAGTTCTCAGCAGCCTCCCTGAGGCAGCCCAGAGGCAGGTGAGGGCAGGAGGCCCCTCTGTTACTGTGGGCTCCTGTGAGCAGAGCCAAGGCTATGGTCCAGACCAGAGGCAAATGGGGGGCAAGAGACTGATAACCTCATTTTCGCTTGCAGGCCACGAGACGAAAGCCATGCTGAACAACAGCGGCCCGCGGTACAAACGCAGCAAGATCGAGCGCCGCATGAACACGGACATCTTCTTCTGCATCGGGCTCCTCTTCCTCATGTGCCTCATCGGAGCTGTAGGTACGGAATGTTCTGGAAAGAACAATGCACAGTGCCACAGTAATCTTCTTTTTCTTTGAACAAGTACTTCAGCTCTCTGAGCCTCGGTTTCCTCATCTGTAAAATAGAGTTCATAAAAAATAAAGCCTCCCCTATATGATCACAGGATGCCAATGTGAAATCTCTTGAAAGTATTAATTATGCAAAATATTAGGAATATCATCTATCATTTATTTGTTCAAGAAATACTGTCAGGAGTCAGACACTCTCTTAGCATGAAGGATAGCAAGGCGAGCCCATCCCAGCTCCTGGTCCAGCAGGAAGGAGCCAGCATGTGGACAGGATCCCTGACAGTCTGTCCCCTCAGGGAGGGCTGTGCACAGAAAATTAACGTGAACTTACTAGTTTAACAGGGGTGGAGAACTGTCCCTTAGGCCATATAGGGCCTAAGAAATCATTTGGTCTGGTCCTGCCAAGGCACTGGGGGTGAGTTCATTAAATGTTTGACTAAATAGAGCAGGCTAATGTTTAAGTTGCAGGAACTGCTGGCTGCTTTTGCTTTAGGACAGGTTTGTTTAAGGAATGTCAGGACTGGAAAGATGATTTGAGATCATCTCACTGTGTCCCCAGAGAAAGGAAGTTAATGGTTAAAAGGTCACACAGGGAGATAAGGTGCAGGCAAGCCAGAATCATCTTGGCAGATTGCCCAAATGATACATAAATTGGGAGTTATGGGAGGGGCAGAATCCTGTTCTTTCTGAGAATAATGACTCACGCACAGTGATGGGCCCCTGCAGGAGGTGAAAGCTCTCAGTGAACTCCCTTCCGGGTTCTTTATCACACATTTACTTGGACTGTGTGAAGGTGATGGCTCTTTTTTCTTAGCCCAGAATGCATGGGGGAAGTATAGAGGGTAGGTAAAGGTTGTCAGGACTCCCAAGCCATGCATTTCCAGTCATACAACTGGAAAGAATGGGTGTCCCTTTCTCTATTTCCAACCCCTATATCACAGAATTTCATCAAAATGTAAGCAATCCCCATGATACTCTCCTCT
This sequence comes from Myotis lucifugus, assembly GCF_000147115.1. Classification (NCBI taxonomy): domain Eukaryota; kingdom Metazoa; phylum Chordata; class Mammalia; order Chiroptera; family Vespertilionidae; genus Myotis; species Myotis lucifugus. The sequence continues at coordinate 1,771,909 of NW_005871291.1, forward strand.
GGCAGGTCAGACTTAATGCCTACCAAGAGACTGACACATAGGCTGTATGAAGAACTACTTCAGAGCTAAATGAGCGTGCACACACACACACACACACACACACACAGCTATATTATATAGAACTAGAGGCTCAGCACACAAAATTCATGTGCGGGTACAGTCCCTAGGCCTGGCCTGCGGTCAGGGCCATCTTCCCCAACTGCCCACAGCCAGCCCCATCCTCCACCCCCACCCACCCCCGGTTCCCCGTTCGCCATCAGGTGATCGGAGCCTGCTGGCTGGGGGGAGGAACCGAGAGGTTAGCCATTCTGCCCGCTTGCCAGCCCCATCCCCTGCTGTTACCAACCCCTAGTTCCCCATTCTCCATCGGCGATCAGAGCCTGATGGCCAGGGGAAGGGACCGAGAGGTGGTCAGTGCACCTCATAGTGACTGGTCAAGCAGTCGTTCTGGTCGTTCCACCATTAGGGTCAATTTGCATATTATCTTTTTACTATATAGGATAAGGGTGGACTCCTCCAAAGCATACTCATGTCCAGGAATAGGTCAAGGGCTGATGTAATTGACCAACCTTGGAATTCAGTGGAGCTTCTGTCTCATCCTGGCTTTGCCTCCTCTCAGGTCACAGCCTCTGGAACGGGACGTTTAGGGAACACCCTCCCTTCGATGTGCCAGATGCCAAGGGCAGCTTCCCTCCCCTTGCCCTTGGGGGCTTCTACATGTTCCTCACAATGATCATCCTGCTCCAGGTAGGAGCTCCTCTCTCACTAATGGCTAGGAAGGCCTGTGGCCAATACCATACAACTCTGTGAAGGAAAATTCAGTGCTGGTCCCAAGAAGGAACTTACTGGACTGAGATGGGGAAATGTTCGTTGCTTTCTTGTGGGCCTTCGAAAGTATTCCCATTCGGGGTCGTGTCAGGACCAGTCCTGCTTTGTGAGGGGACCCTCCCCCCAGATAATTGTGGAGAAGAATATTTATTAGGCTTTTCTATATAAGATTACAGCAGTGACCCACGTGTGCCTGGCCCTTTGCCAGATACTGAACAGGTGAAACCTAATAACTGGGGAATAAAATAAGGTAAACTAGCACAGAGAACTGTCAAACCCTAAATACTGAGAGGAAGAAACCACAGATTAGTGTTTTAGTATTTTATCACTTGAGATTTAAAAACACAAGGTGGCGGGGAGCAGGGTACTGACCCTATAAGGAGAAACAAACAAAAACACAGAGAACCTACATGAGAGAAGGAGGAAAAAATGTGCAGGCTCTATAAGATACTAATCTATGAAAAGATGACGCAGCTTCATCTACACTCAATTTCTTGTACTCCTTGAGGGTGTTTCATTGTCCTCTTACTGGTGAACTCTTTTGAATCATTAGTTCATTCATTTGCTTAGCAGAGTAATCCTTTTTTACCTGTGAATCAGGTCATACCCCTGCTCTGCACAGACCCGCCAGTGATTTCATATCCTTTCAAAGTGAAGTCCAAAGTCCTTACTGCCACCAACAAGCCCTCAATGATCTGGATCCTGACACCCTCCCTGTCCTGTTCACTCACATACTTACTCTCACCCCCCAACACCCTGCCCACTCCCACTGCCCAGCAGCTGCCCGGAATGCTCCTCCTCCCACAGATATCCTCAGGACACACCCCGTCTTCAGCTGTCTGCTCAAAGGTCATGGTTGATAAGAGTCCCTCCCAACCATCACCCTCTACCCTCTTTACTTTTTCTTTATGAGACTTAACACACTGCCCAGTGTATATTTATTTGTTTGTTGGAATTTGAGGTCTTCAAGGCCAGGGATTCTGTTCTGCTCACTGCCATGTCCAGGACCTAGAATAATATGTGACTCACACAAAGCGCTCAATAGATATTAGGTATTGAATCAGTGGCCAGTAATCAACAATGGGTCTGAACACCTGTAAAAGTGGGAGGCCATCCTCCATGGCACTGAGATCCAGGGGGAATCGAGGGACTCCAGACAGAGGAACGACTGCTCCTCACCCACTTCCCACTCTGCATTGAACAACCAATGGTGAGTGCCTGCCTCATTCCGACACCCCTGCCTGAAGAAGGCATATCCCTAAGAATGTCAAGGGAGGCATGAGGCACTGACCTTTGATTTCCCAGAGAAAGCCCATCACGCGAGCGGACATCAGCTTTCCATTCAATGCCTTTGCCTCCCATGAGAGAGGGTCCTGAGAGAGGGTCCTGACACAGGGAACTGGCCTGGCTTCTGACACCGTGGGACTCGGTCTCTTGCAGGTGTTGATCCCCATCTCTCTGTACGTGTCCATTGAGCTGGTGAAGCTCGGGCAAGTCTTCTTTCTGCACAACGACCTCGACCTGTACGATGAGGAGACCGATCTGTCCATCCAGTGTCGAGCCCTCAACATCACGGAGGACCTGGGCCAGATCCAGTACATCTTCTCTGACAAGACGGGGACGCTGACCGAGAACAAGATGGTGTTTCGGCGCTGCACCATCGTGGGCAGCGAGTACTCACACCAAGAAAACGGTACGAGGCCCCCCGGGGGCCCCCATCTTTCCTCCTGAAAGAATCACCTGCTCTCCTAGAGGCTGGTGATTAAAGACGTCATGCTGGCTCCCCACAGAGGCTGTGTGGTTTGTGGAAAGTAGCTTCCTGTGTCCCTGGGGCTTCCTGGTCACAGAGCAGTGCTGTTCTTGTCACCTGTGAACCTTCATTTGTTCACAAGGCTCTCAGGGATCTGTGTGTTGCCCTCCAGTCTGCTTTGTCCTGTGCCATTTACATACAACATTTTTACCTGTCAGGAGTGGCCTGGGGACATGTCCCAATGATGTGCCCAGGGTCACCTTACCTGAGAGGACAGGCCAGGTCTAGGCGCATGGTCAGATTTGATACACCCGGGAAATGCCTTCCATGTTCTGTGATCTCTTGAAAGCTTCAGCTTAGCAGATATGGCTATGAAGTGCCCAGACTGTCATCCTGTATGGACTAAAGATGGCCTGTAAAGCTGACCTGATCCCCTCAGCTCCGTCCCCTCCCCAACCCATCCCCACACACACACACACTTTTTAACTAAGAGAAGAAACTCTCAAAAGAGCAGCATTCATTCTTTTAAGTGATATAGGGAACCCAATTCCCTTTACCATGATGGTAACCACTTATGTGGGAACTTCTGATCCTTTTTAAAAATATATTTTTTATTGATTTCAGAGAGGAAGGGAGAGGAAGAGAGAGATAGAAACACTGGGGATGGAGCCCACAACCCCGGGCTTATGCCCTGACCAGGAATTGAACCATGACTGTCCGGTTCATAGGTCGATGCTCAACTAAGCCACACCGGCTGGGTCCTTCTGATCCTTTTTAATAATAAAAACAGCTACCATCATCAGTACTTAGAGTATTCTAAGTCTCCCAAACAACCCATAGAGTTCAGTACTTTTTTTAACCCCCTATCTGAGGAAATAGAGGCACAGGTTTAGCCAAAGCTCAGAGCCACATAACGAGGAGGTAGTAGAGCCAGGATCTGCACCTTGTGTCACTTGGTTGCACCCCTTTCTCCAGTCAGGGTAGCCAGCTCCCTGGTTGCCAGAGCAGCACAGTGTTCTTCTTCAGTGTGCTTAACCCCCACTCCGAGTCTGGGATTTCCCCACCATAGTCCAGCCCAGGTATGACAGGGGCAATAACAGGACTCCTTTCCCACAGCCAAGCGACTGGAGGTCCCAAAGGAGCTGGACTCAGACAGTGAAGAGTGGACCCAATACCAGTGCCTGTCCTTTCCAGCCAGATGGGCCCAGGGCTCAGCAGCAGTGAGGAGCCCAGGAGGCATCCAGCCTCTGAGGAGATGCCAGAGTGCCCGGGTACCCATCCAGGGCCACTCCCGACAGAGGTCCGTGGGGCGCTGGGAAAACGCACAGTCTTCTGTGGCCTTCAGCAGCTCCATCGTAAGTCCCTGCCTTTTCCTCTTTGAATTGCAAGTGGCCTCTACTGGGGAGAGATGGGAGGGGGCTCTGGGGTGTGAGGGACAAAAGACAATAAAAACCCTGAAGGGCTCTCCAAATGCCAGCCCTTGGTCTTGTATGCAGTCTTCATACGCGTTTTATTGGGCATGCACACTTCTTGTTCATTTCCAATGTTTAGTATTTAGAAATTAGGAGATTTCACATAAACATAGATTTCTGGCTTCTGTTTTTTAAAAATGGAATTGGGAAAATCCTTCACACTAAGCTAGCATTTCCCTGTGGAAGAAATTGGCTTGAGTTAAAGAGTCGACGCCATTTAGTCTGGGCATGTAATCTCTAGTTCATCACAGTCCTTGCCTCACTTGCATCACTGAGCCGAGGGCCAGCGGCATGTCCATTATGCTTGTTTTTCCAATAATACAGTTAAGAGGAAAGAGAAATATTTGCCATCCCCCTGTTTCTATAAAGTAGAAAAACAAAAGATAAGCCTACGGGCTTATGCATTTCAAGAAAAATGGAAGAATATCTTTCTTGTGATCATCAAAGAGAGTCCTCAATTGTTATGAAGCAAAAACATCAATGTCAAAATTACCCAGCACATTCACTCCCTTAGGTTAACTGCCTGGCCCCTGTGGTCCTACACCCCTGCAGCTTTCTGCATGTGGTCCCTTCACATTTGATCCACAGGGACACCCATCACTAACTGTCCAGGGAGCAGGTGAAGAAATTGAGTTTCTTCTACAAGATCTCCAACATTCCCTGGGAGTGAAAGCCAGAACCGGGCCTCTGGCTCCTGCCTGTCTGCTTTCCTCTGCACCTTGCTCTTTCTCTAAGAGACACATGATCTAGAATCTTCTGTTCTCACAGAAAGGCCACAGGGAGCCCCAGCTTGTCTTGAACAAGTCACAAACTTAAAGAGGAACCTGAAGTGCTAGTATCCCATGATTAGAAAATACGATTTCAAAATGATCCTTCAGGTGAATTTCCTTCCAAGCTTTTATTGCCCCCATTAATACACATGCATAACTCCATCTATTTAACATTTTTGCAATCATAGTACATAGAATTATAGGTTCTAGGTTTTTTGGATCTGACAAGATGTCAGAAGCATTTTCCATATTGCTGCCTCGTATTCCTAACCCAGGACTGTGCTTTCTGACTGCAACAAGGAAAAAAACGCTGCAAGTCTGTGTGTTCTGGGTTGTTACTTCTGTAACTCTGAGTACAACATCTAGTTAACTCTGCCCTGGCCAGGTAGCTCAGTTGGTTAGAGCGTCATCCTGCTACACCAAGGTTATGGGTTTGATCTCCGGTCAGGGCACATACAAGAAGCAACCAATGAATGCATAAATAAGTGGAACAACAAATCAATGTTTCTCTCTCTCCCCCTCTCTTTCTCTAAAATCAATAAAGTTGAGTTAACTCTTTTGTTATTCACAGACATGCAACATTAGCAAGGATCAAATGATAACAATGTGTTAAGACATCTGATGTTCATAAACTCGCAAGACAAATGATTTGTAGACGCCTTTAGGAAGCCTTTTGATTTGGTGTAGTTTTCTTCCTGTGTGTTTTTTTTCCCCAAATGAGATAACAACAGGACCTCCATATTGTCAAGTCTTTCTCTTATTTAATTCTGTCCCCTCTAAATGGAATGCCTGGAATGCCTTTCCCCCAGCTCTTTACCTAAATATTTGAACCATGAATTAGTGAATTCTCATTAGGCATGCACTGTGTGTGTCTTTGGCATTTTCCAGTTCTAGACACCACAGGTGGCCCATGTGCCTGAGAATGTCTCCGCCAGGACCCGGGGGGAGAGAAAGGAGCCTTTCCTTGGTAGATCTCAGTTGGGGCTCACAGATTCACTGCCCCCTGTTCAACCTGACAAATCTCAGTTACCCAGAAAAACTGCAGCTCTGAATCAACCCGGGCTAACTTCTATTCGGGGCCCTTCGCTGCTTGCTGGCCAGTGAAAGGGACACATTAACCTCTGAGCTATATCCAGATCCTGGATGTCACCTTCCGCCCTGACTGGCACTTCTAAAGGCAGTTCTAAGTTCATTCCAGAACAATAAGGAAATTGACACACAGATTTACAGCAAATCCTTGTTGTCTAGGCAGATGCAGATGGTGACGCGTTCTCTTTACGAACTGCCACATGTGTCATTCTCCAGTCTGTTTGCTTGAAGATCTGGGGTTAGTGGGACAATAGCATCCCCAGGTAGGAAAGGCACTGGGCTAAGGGTCAGGAAACGTAGGTTCTCATTTTAGCTGTGCTACTGGCTTGCTGGGTAACCATAGCAACACGTCAGACCCCTTTCTATCCCTTTCATTACCTGAAAATAATTTACTTACAACTCTCACCAGCTGTTCTAAAACTCAAATAACATAATGTCGGTGCTGACCTGCAAGATCCCTTCCAGCTACGAGTCAGACACATTTGGGGTCATCTCAGCTCTACCATTATTAGCTCTGTGGCTTCAGTCAACTTGCCCAGCTGGAAGCCTCCACATTCCCATCATTGTTCTGCCTCTTGAGCTTCTTTGGATGATCTAATTGTTCAAATCATGCATTCTAGATGGATGGGTAACTAATCGAAGTTTTAAGTCATCTTTCTGAGAGAAAGCTCTCTGTTTTGGACAAATGATCCCATCTCTGGGGACATGGACATCTTTGTAAAATGCAATGCTGAGCCCTCTCCCCTGAGATGCTAGCCTATTTGGTCTATGGAAGGGCCCGAGCACTCATATTTTTATTTCTGATGTTCTAGTGAGCAACCAAGATGAGGACCTGTGTAAGCATACCAGCCCCCCGCTAGGAAATCGTCTACCTTTGTCTCAAATAGGCTCCTTCTCCAGCTTGGAAGTCACTGGCTGAAGGGGGTGGTTTATGTTTCCTTAAAGGGCTCTAACTACCTGTAAAATATCTGTGGCTGGAGTGGCAGATCCTGGAATGAATCCATGGACCATGTTGGGGGCAGCCCCAGAGGATCTCCTGGTTCCTGTCCCCCCCCCCCCCACTTCTTGGCAGGTTCCTGAACTTGCCTCTCTGCCACCTGCCCATCTGGCAGTCAGCTGGTCCCATCATCTCCTGGCACCGCCAGGTCTGTACTTCCCTTTGTAAACACCATCAGAACTTGCCTCTGAATTCCCCCGGGTGCCAAGTCGTGATGGAGCACCAGGCCACATTCTAAAGGAACCCATTCTTGGTCTCCTTGGCTCTTGGCTCTAAACCAAAAACAAAATGAGTATCAACAAAAGCTGGCTTCTTTCTTTTACTACAAAGAACAAGGAAGCATGGGTCGTTTTTGCCTAATAGGCTGCTATAAAAGCTGTGGTCTGAGGGTGGGGTAGCACACTTATGACAGGGTGAGGGCTGAGCCAGTGTTTAATAGACTGGCAGATAGAAAATGAAATGCCTTTTTTTTTCTTGGTCTGCAAGCAGCCAAGATTTGAGCAGAGAGTCTTTGTTTAAAAGTGCCACTTGCAAAAGGTTTCCAGAACCATCAGACCAAAGAATATCTTCCTGGTCATAAAATTTGCATTGGGGACCGTCCAGTCTCCGAACATATCACCACTCCCTTCTGTGGGCGCAGCCCCTCCCGCCCCTCCGGAAAGAACACCCTGGCCCTCTGCCTCGTCCTTCGTCTTGGTCTTCCTTTCCTCCTTTGGAAGAGACTGGTGCAGCACTCCAGTCTGTTCCCGTGGGTGGACAGCCCACATACCCACGCTGCCACATCCCCCACTGGATGGCTAGGTACTGATTTAATCAGCCAAGCACAAAAAATCTTTTGAATGTGATGTGACCACACAGGCAGGGACAGATGAAGGCCATCTCAACTGTGCTTCCCTTGGCCCCCAGGGTCCCTATTGGGGATGCATGGCTGCAGTGATCCTATTCATAAGAGGTGGAAAACTCCCTTCTTGCTAGGCCACTGAGGTCCACCACCCCACCCTCCCTTGGGACATATGTTGCATTTGGAAAAAGCTTACCATAACAATCCATATGCTTTTACTGAAGTCCAGGTAGGATTTTGGTAGACAGGAGGGGACTTATCAAACAAGGTAAGATCACAGGCATAGAGTGGGAGTATTCATCCAGGAGACAGCAAACACACCGCCGGCTAAGCTGAGGGTCTGTGTTGAGAAGTGGTGGGAACAGAGACTGTGAAAAAAATTTAGATGACAAAGTAAGTTGATTGTGTCAGCAATGAAGATCTCCTGACGGTCTACTGAGCTCAAGAGTACCTGAGGGAAATGGTGTTTAGAAAGATGCACGGGCGATACATGTGAAGGGTTAGAAGGATAAGAGGTGAGAGGCAGCAACATCAGCTTAGAGGTGACGCAGAAATCCAGGAGTGAGGCCACAGGATCTGAGCCTGTTGGTAGCATCAGGACTGAGGGACAAATGGTGGGGAGACAATGTAATGAAAGAACTGCCAGAGCTTATAACTGATGGACATGTGAGGTGAGGGAGAGGGAGGAATCAGATAAGAATCTGTAGTGACTGGGCTTGCAGAGGGGGTGTCGTCTGGATTCAAGAGTACAGGGAAGACTGTTATCCTCTCCCCAGGCATGCAAAGAACCTGGTGTGTGTGGGGGTTGGGGGGAGGCTTCCTCCGAGTCCCTTTAGGAAAGACTCACCAAGTTCTTTCTCTCTCAGGAAAAAGACGTGACTCCAGATAAAAACCTACTGACCAAGGTACAAGATGCTGCCCTGTGGCTGGAGAACTTGCCAGACTCCAGACCTGCCAAGGCTTCCCTCTCCACCACCTCCTCCATCGCTGACTTCTTCCTCGCCCTCACCATCTGCAACTCCGTCATGGTCTCCACAACCACTGAGCCCAGGCAGAGGGTAAGGATCGGTGATGGAGGGAGTGGCAGGGGAGGGGAGGAAGGGTAAGGGCAAGGGGTGACACCCTGAACAGGAAGACAAGACACTTGGGCCCTAGCCACAGTATCGCCATTTCATCCCTCTGAGACCTTGAACTCTTACCCTTTCTGGGCCCCAGTTTCCTCATTTTTAAATAAAATAGAAAAAGTTATATATGAACTCTCAATGTAGCTTTCAAATTTTGTGTCTATCTGTCTGCAGGGTAGATATTAAGAGTTAATATCGCCCTAACTGGTTGGCTCAGTGAATAGAGCGTCGGCCTGCAGACTGAAGGGTCCCAGGTTCGATTCCGGTCAAGGGCATGTACCTTGGTTGCGGGCACATCCCCAGTAGAGGGTGTGCAGGAGGCAGCTGATCGATGTTTCTCTCTCATCGATGTTTCTAACTCTCTATCCCTCTCTCTTCCTCTCTGTAAAAAATCAATAAAATATATATTTTTTTAAAAAGAGTTAATATTTACTGAGCACTTGCTACATGCCAGGCTCCATGCCAAACACTTTGGCTACGTTATCTTTTTATCCTCACTACCCAACAATCCTACGCTGTATGGCTTTGCATTTAACAAGTGAAGAAACAGCGCTAGCCAGTTTGGCTCAGTGGGTCCCAGATTCAATTCGGTCAAGGGCACAGGCCTGAGTTGCGGGCTCGATCCCCAGTAGGGGGCATGTAGGAGGCAGCCAATCAATGAGTCTCTCATCATTGATGTTTCTATCTCTTTCTCCCTCTTCCTTCCTCTCTGAAATCAATAAAAATATATTTTTACAAAAGAAAGAATAAAAGAGATTCCACCAAAGTTAAAAAAAAAAGTGAAGAAACAGGCTCAGAGAGCTTGAGTAATTCAACAAAAGATGTATGGTTAATACATGACAGAACCATCTGTATGACTCAATAACAGTATATTACACTGATTTCTGCTTTTATATGGGGGTTAGAAAAAATACCACCATGTGTGATGTTCTGCCAATTGGGAGATAATGCAGCTGGATGGCCATTTATAGGAGATTAGACTCTGAATTATTTTTTAGTACTGAAATTAGCTGTGTCTTTAATTATCCACTGACTCTCACCCAGGCTCCCCTGTGAGTACCTGATGAGAATAATTGGGTGTTATAATTTGTGGCTATGAAATTAAGAAAAAGGTTCACGCAGGCACCAACTCAGAGCCCCCCCGCTTCTTATATCCTGATCCCAAACCACCCTGAGAAGTCACTTCAGCCGCCGAAAAGTCACCAGGTTATCAGAAGTCTTCAGGGAGCTTTGAGAGAAGGTAGCGTTACCTGAGAACTCTGTTTTCAAGAGGAGGAAGCACCATTCTGGGGAGGACAGCATCCGCCTCTCAATCTTTAAGTGAACAGGGAGGCTTCTGCTGGCTGGCCGCTGGAGGTCCCAACCTCTGGAGTCAGACAGAACCAGGCCTGAGCCCCAGCTCTACTCCCTGTACACTGGGTGGTGATGGCCAATTTATTTAACCTCTTCGTGACTTAGTTTCCTCATCCATAAGTTGGGATAATAATAGTATCCTGTAAAGTTAGGGAAGATGAAATGAGATGACGCATGCAAAGATAAAGGCTCTGGTAAGGGTGTGGGAATGTGAACTCTTACTATGGGTATGGCTTTTGTCTCCTTTTCTTTCCTTTGTCTCTGATTAGAATGGGATGGTCATTACCAATCCCAGGAATGTCAGGGCTAGAGGGAACATCTGGCCTGATGCTCTCATTTTACAGGTGGGTAAATTGAGGCTCACCTAGAGGAGACGACTTGCCCACGACCACAGAGGGCCCAAGTAATCCATTTCTTGCAAAATGACCTGCAGATTCTGCCACAGACCGCATTTTTCCCCAATATTGAGAGTAATGTTCTCCTTCCCTCCTCCAATCCCAAGGTCACCATGCCACCTTCGACCAAGGCTCTGGGGACCTCCCTGGAGAAGATCCACCAGCTCTTCCAGAAGTTGAAGTTTTCGAGCCTCAGCCAATCATTCTCCTCCACCGCGCCCTCCGACACCGACCTGGGGGACAGTTTGGGGACCACCATGCCCACCACGGACTCGGAAGACAGAGACGACGCGTCTGTGTGCAGTGGAGGCTACTCGACTGATACTGACGGCGGCTACAGGAGCAGCACATGGGACCAAGGTGAGGCCCTGGCGTCTGGGTCGGGCACTTCCTTGGAGGAGGTGCTGGAGGACCCGGCCCTCGGCCCGGCCAGCCCCGAGCTCTGCTACGAGGCCGAGAGCCCCGACGAGGCTGCCCTGGTGCACGCCGCCCATGCCTACAGCTTCACACTGGTGTCCCGGACGCCGGAGCAGGTGACCGTGCGCTTGCCCCAGGGCACCTGCCTCACCTTCGATGTCCTCTGCACCCTGGGCTTTGACTCTGTCAGGAAGAGGATGTCCGTCATTGTGAGGCACCCGCTGACGGGCGAGATCATCCTCTATACCAAGGGCGCCGACTCGGTTATCATGGACCTGCTGGAAGACCCGGCCCGCGGTGAGTCCCCCCTCACCAGGGCTCCAGGAAGAGAGGGCTCCGTGGTTTAGGAGGCAGCTTGGGAGGGGAATGATGAGTTCAAGTTACAGCGCCACTCAGCCCAGCAGATCCCCAGGAACACGGGCCACAAGCTGCTCTCCTCACAGTGGTTCCTTAACACACGCTTCTTTCATTCCACGTGCCCTCGACCTGGAGAATGACAGAGCTTGGGAGCTAGACTTGGGGAGGTCTTGGAAGAGCAAGTCTCTTTAACTCCTTTATCCCCATTTCTAGTTTTCCAAACTCATTAAACATGGATTATCCATACACTGTATCTTAGCAGGACATCCATTAACATATCCTAGAAAATACTGTGGTCCTCATTCTTAGTTTTGGAGAGAGACCAACTGAACCCAGAGAGGGAAGTGACCTCAGAGAGGAGGCGAGGTAACCAGTGACACATCCTCGGCCCGGGTACCCTGGGGCCTTCCATGCGGCCAGACTTCCCTGCCAGGCTCCATGCACTCTGGGAAGCCTCAGGTGGCCCTCTTTATCATCCTTCCCCCAGCCTCTCCCCAATGGATTTCCATAAACTCGCACCAAGCCAGGAAAATGTTCCATAATCCCTAGCTCTCAGTGTCTAGTTTTGGAGCAGCATGAATTAGTGCACAGACGCTTCTTGATGGCTAACAAGGAGAAGACGGTTATGGGGCTATGATTCTCCCAGAGTAGCAGGTTCCAGCCAAGCTTTAGAATTGCCAGGCAGCTCTGTGCCTCCTGCATTACCAGCTATGGATCAAAGCCAAGAGGTTCATGAGGATGGATGAGCGTTTAGAATGGGAAGGGAGCTGATTAGGTTTCTTTATCCCCACTCTGGCAGAGGAGTGAATTCCATGTTTCAGAGTCAAGGGAGCCACAGTATTCTGTCCCTGGGCAACAGCCATCAACGCTGCCCTGGAGATGGTTTTTTATTTGTTCCTCACCTGAATGCAAAATGGATTAGAGATGCTTCCAATAAAAGTCACATGAGCAATGTTACTATTAAGAATTGAGGACTAAAGCTTTGAAAAGGAAGGGGGGAACTAACCCTAGATGTAACATATTTATGGTGTTTGAACGTTCAATTTGACCATGAGGTTTCTGTTAGCCTGAGCAAAAAAAGGTCAATTCGAAGGTAACCAGATAGAAGGCAAAAGGTTTTAATCTTAGGAACTGATGTCTTTGAAAATAAAATACTTCAAATAGTGCTCAATAAGACAATGCATAAAGACTGTGCTTCAGGCACAGAGAAAACAGTCACACCTTCTGAAAAAAGAGAAATTAATCTTTGAAAGAATTTTTGCAGTATATAAAAACAGCCGTAGAATAGTATCACGGGGGAAATCAGAGCTCATTGTGCTTTCTTATACTTATCTTACTGTTAAACATTGTATTTTTAATTTTGCATTATATGAAGGGATGGATGAGGTACACGAAATCTGTTTACTACTTAGGGCCTCTGAGGATCTCAATCTAGCCCTGGTTTAAAAAAAAGTGATTGAAGCTTTTTCCAAACTTAGCTTTATAAAGTGCTGCAATTGATTAGAGATGTCTGGGACATCTTAGATAAAGTAAGTGGCGATAGCATCAATCCTGCCCCATACCCACAAACCCAGGATGAAAAATTCCTTTTATCTGGTAGATAAAAGTACTGGAATTCAAGAGAAAAAGATTAATTTTTTTCTAAAAGAAATGTATTATGTAGGACTTCATAAAGGGGACTTTGAGCAACACAATGAAATCTTTTTCATTCTAAAAAACTATATTGGTAGGAAATGCAAACAATTTTTTTTCTAAGACCATTTCTTGCAGTGTGGTGAAGAACTTAGCAATGAGATTCAAGTCCAAAGCTGTCTTGGAACCTAACTGGATATAAGGACTGAAGTAGGTGACAGAGAAGGTGATGGATAGGATGTCCATCACTTAGCAAACCGTTGGTCATCCAGGGCTAAAGTGGCTACAAAGAAAGCACCTGGGGTCATAATAAAGATCCAGCTGTCTGGTCCCTGATTCAGCAGAGCTTCAACTGGACCTGGGAATCACTCTTTTTTGTTTACGTTCCCAGATAATTCTGATGCAGACAGGTGTTTGGTAAGAACACCTTGGACCACCTACCCTCCTAAGTAGTGCATTTCTCAGCCAAGCTTTTGATGATCAGCTGTAGAGAGCAGACAATGGAAGGACTCCCAGAGATCACCTTCCTGGGCACCCTGACAGCCAGGAGAGTCCCTCTGGTTCTGTGGAGGGCTGTGAGGGGATTTCTCCACTAAAGATTCCAGGATGTTAAGAATGGGGATCCCTGAGCATTTGTATATGACCTCATGCGGGACAATGACTCCTTCACAGTGACTGACACTGATGTGGAAAAGAAGCTGAGGAAAATCCGAGCCCGGACACAGAAGCATCTAGACTTGTATGCAAGAGATGGTCTTCGAACGCTGTGCATTGCCAAGAAGGTGAGAACAGATTCCTCGTTAAGTACGTGCAGGGCCGCAACCCCGATTTTATCTTTTCTACTTCTTTTTAGAAGACCCTTAATGTGGGTTGCTTTAACATTTTCAAAATTAGCTATTTTGACTCACCACAAAGACCCAGGACTTTTGACAGTTTTGCTGGGGCAGAAATCTGAATGGCAAGTTTCCATATCAGTGTGGTTATTTGTATATGCAATTGGTTACCTCTAACTCATAAAATAATGTTTAATGTTATAATTTTGCCTTCAGCATATTCTTTTAAAATCTGCATTATTTGCATAGATTGGGAATTTGGGAGATTTTATGTGATCACCTAAAAGTCTAGATTTCTGGTTTCTCCCAAAAATTTAGAGGAGCTGTCAAAGTGGGTCTCCATTCTCGAATGGAAGCAAATGGCTACAGCCATGTAGCAGCTGATCCCTGAGGAGAAATGTATTCTGCTGTGTTGTGGTTGGCCACAGTCCCCACTATTCCCTATTGTTTCCCTTGGCCCAGTTATAGTCATGTAGATTACCTACCTCACCTCCTGCAGGTCTTTAACTTGGCAGCCCCTGCAGGTGACGCAGACAGAGAGCTAAGAGTCCCAGAGCACCTAAAATCAGGGAGGGAGCTATGATGGACATATATTTCTAGATGGCTGGATTTATTTCTTCATAAATCCCCAAATCTCATCTCTTTTATGGTCCTTAGGCAACCATAAAAATGTAAGAGTTTATGAGCACCCACTTTAAAGCCAGACCTACCTGGGTACAAGTCTCAATCTCGCCACTTATCTGTTGTGTGACATTGGGCAAATTTCTTCATCTCTCAGAGTTTTGGATTTTCTTATCTATGAAATGGTGTCAGCGCTCCTTACCTCATACAGTTGTCGTGGAGATTAACATGTATACATGGGACAGCAACTAGTGCTTACTACTCTATAGCTGTAATTATACTATCTTCTATTTTCCGTTGAAATTATTTGTGCCTATTTTGTCTCCTCTAATAAAACTGTGAATTTCGCAAGAGCAAAAGACCTACTCATGTCCCCTTGGTTTTCCCTATGTACCATGCACAGAGAGAAAATCTAGGGCTATTCATTGCTGTATTCATGCAATTCCATCACAGAGGTCTAAAGTACTATGGGACTCCAAGGGAGGAAGATGTGTCCTCTAGCTGTATTCTTCCAGCTTTTGGGTACCACCTCCAATAGCTGGTGGAGAATTCTACCAGGCTGTGCAAGATCTGGATGCTGCTTACCTGTCCAGCCTCATTGCTGGCTCTTCTCTTCCTGGCTCTCCATCCTTCGGCCAACTGGTGTTTACAAGGAATAGACAAAACCAAGTTCATTGCTTTTTCACAGCCTTTGCACTTGCCCCTCCCCATGACTGAACCCTTCTCGTCATTGGCTCTCAACTTGTATGTCGCCTTGTCTAAGAGACCTGAAGATTCAAATGAAATAGCCTTTCTTCCCACAGCTATCCCTCTACCCAGTCTCTCTCTCTCACATACACACACACACACACACACATCTTCAGATCACGCTCTTTAATTTCTGCATAGAATTCCTTGAAATGACCTATTATTTTAAATTATTTACTTGGACAATGTCTCTCACCCTCCAGTAGCACATAAGCCCAGGCATGCAGGGATCTCGTCTGTCTTGATCATTGCTATACCTTCAGTGCCCAGAGCAGGGCAAGAGCTCAACAGATGTTTGGTGATAATGGAACATGAGGATCAATCCTCCATTGATTCCTGCACTCAAGAAAGCAATCATTGAGGAGAAGGCCCCATCTAATTGTGTAGAGAAGCTCAAACAGGCACATGGGAAGGGGAAGGGATCCACTTGGAGTTGTGAACGAGCCTATTCCTATCCCGTAGGTCCTAAGTGAAGAGGACTTCCGGCGATGGGCCAGTTTCCGGCATGAGGCCGAGGCATCCCTCGACAACCGAGATGAGCTTCTGATGGAGACCGCCCAGCATCTGGAGAATCAACTCACCTTACTGGGTAGCTAAAAATAAGCCCTCATTAAATGAAAAATAGGAATGCTGCAAGCTGGAAAGGGAGTTCTTGGCCCTGATTCTGACACTGCTACAAATGTGTCTCAATTAGGAGCCTTCCCCGGGGTGCCTTTCAAGAGATTTGGCACAGACTGTGCCAACATACAACCCAGATTCCACATGCAGCCTCCTGAGGGTGCCCGGGAGCGTTCCTGCACTCCCTGCTGGATGAAGCCTAGGAGTCTGGTTGCTTCTCCCTCTATTTGTTCAAATGTTTGTTGAGCACCTACTATGTATCAAGTAGCATTCGAGGCATTGGGGCTACAACAGGGAACAAGAGCCACAGGGACTTGGCCTCCCAGAGTCTAAGTCTAGTGAGGAAACTGACTAAACAAGTAATTAAACAGTGGGATGAGGGCTGGGCTGGGAGACTTACCAGAGAGGTTGGAAACACAGAGTAAAAGGTGCTAACCTGGCCTGGGGCCAAGGGGGGTGCAGGAAGGCTGGACTGAGTGGAGAAGAGGAGTTGGTCAGGCCAAGGGGGAGAGTGTTCCAGCAACGGGAAGGGGCCGGCTGGTAACTCAGGTCTGCTATGGCTAGACCATGGAGTGGGGGGGTGGAGAGGTCAGCAGGACCCAGATTAGGAAGGGCCCTGCACATCACATGCTGAATGTTTGGAGAGGGGACGGGAGGGAAAGCAGGGACAGACCTGTGCTTTCTGCACAGAAGTGAGATTGGTACGCTGGGGGGTAGAGGAGCGGCATGGAAGCCACAGTTAAGAGCCAGCGTTGGATTCCTGGTGAACGAAAAGCATTGCTGAGAGAGCAGGGGAGGCTTCATTTATCAGGATTCATCTCACAGCTCGGGAGTCAGATCTAGGAAAGGCCATGCGGGCCCAGCATGCACACACTGGCCACAGGGCAGCTTTCGTCCACCTCAGAAGGCGATGCTGACCTGGGCACAAGGGCCAAGGCGTGGCTCTGCCGGACCTTGCTGTGTGCCCAGGGACACATCCCCACAGCCTCCGAGCCTCGCTTCTTCTCTGGATAAAACCCACACCCCAGGCTGCTCGGCCAGGCCAGGTGCAAGGGGACAGGAAGGCCCAGCGCTGCTGCAGGAAGCCTTTCTATAGAAAAGCAGCAGCAAGATTTGGACAGGTGGGTGGCCAGCCGGGTCGGAATTCTGCTCCACCCCTCCTCCAGCCTTTCGCTTCTGTGTTTCGTTTCTGTGTTTTATTTGCTGCCTCCCAAGGCCCCCTTGAAAGCTGGTCACGAGAACTCATTTCAACAGGCACCAGAGGTCTCTAGGCCAGACAGTTCCACCCACCACACAAGGTCACCGGAGGGTCATCCCACCAGGGCGCTGACCCTCCTCGCCCCTGAGGTTCCTTGTTTCGGGAGCACTGGTCTCTGTTGGAGAGCAGTGCTAACCGGCTGGTTCCACAACAGAGAACACACTTGTCAGGGCCCGTCGGCCCCCTTTGCTGGGAAAGGCCTTCATGCCTTCCTCTTTCATTTTCTCTTTCACATACACCAAAAAAAATGTGTTTTTCCTCCTCTCGCCTTCACTCTGCCTCCCCACAACATCCATCAGCTTCGGAGGCCCACCTTCCAAGCGAACCCTGGGAGGGAAAGCTGAGGCCCGGCCATCACTCTTCCCAGGGTTGTTTACCTGGCTGTTTGGGCCTCAAATACAAAACAGGCACATTTCTTGACAGCGAGGCTGTTTTTCTTCCCTCAAGGCGGCTCAGGAAGGAGAGGGCTGGGGCCGGGCAGAGAGCTCAACTTGCCACCAAGAATCCGCCCTGCCCTTGCGAAGCTGCCTGGCATTCTCGCTCGGCCCCAGAGGAGGGTGATCTCTTCACTATGCATCCAACGTAGCTGCTTTGCCAACCTATTGTCACTCGGAATCATTGAAAGAAATGAATGCCTTGCTCCTGCCCAGAGTGAAATGGGTCTGTGCTCTGAAATGAATCTCAATTTAAATGCCGGTTTATTTTTGCTTAATCACTGTTATTCAATATTTAGGTTGATGCAAAGCTGGAGATGATTCAAAATGTATGGAAGCTGCATGTTTAATTCTCTCCAAGAAAATGAGCAAAAACCTGGGTCTCTATTAATTCTGCTGGGAGCGGTTGCATAGCCAAGATTTCAGCCTCTTTGTTTCTCTCCACTCCCACTGCCACTATGCCGGCAGCTGTCTGCACTCCTGCTCGGCTCCTAACTGTTAGCCCCAAATTATTCATGCTGCTTGCTGCAAACTCCAATCCGTTCTCTAGAATGATGTTCTTATAACTCAAAAGTAATCCTGCCACTCTCCAACTTAAGTCCCTTTAATAGCTTTCTCGGCTACCAAATAAATCCCAATCTTTCAATGCCCTGCTCAGCAAAGCCTATCTCCTGGCCTCGATCTCTCACCCCACTCTGCCTCCTTTTCTGTGCCTTCTCTTACTCTGACCCCAGGGCCTTGACACATGCTGATCCCCCTGCCTGGAATTCACTTTCTCCTCCACCTCTTGGCTTTATCTTCCAGGTCTGAGCTTAAAGGACACTTTCTCAGCAAGGCCTTCTCTGACCTTCCAGATGAAGTTCGGGTCTCCTGGCATAGGTTTCATCCTGGGCTTCTCATATAGCTCAGTTATAAATCCTTATTCAACAGGGCCTGGAGCTTGGAGGGTAGGGGCCAGCTCTGTGTATTTCACTGCTAAATCCTGGGTGCTTAGTACAGCCTAGATTAAATGTGGATGATACTTAATAATTACTGCCTGGCTCGATAGGCCTTCACGGAAATCAGGCAGCTGCTTTTCCACCGTGTGAATGTGATCTCCGTTGTCTCTAATCACTCCAGGAGCCACTGGGATCGAAGACCGGCTGCAGGAAGGAGTTCCAGACACAATCGCAGCTCTGCGGGAAGCTGGGATCCAGCTCTGGGTCTTGACTGGAGATAAGCAGGAGACAGCGGTCAACATCGCCTACTCCTGCAAACTGTTGGATCAGACCGACACTGTTTACTCCATTAATACAGAAAGTCAGGTGAGGCCACAGTAGGGCCCAATGTCCAAGTGCAGAGTAGCCTGGGCCAACAGAGGACGGGCTTATGGGTGGTATTGGGGTATTTGAGGAAGCCACCCTCCCAACATCTTGGAGCTCTGAGGACCCTGACGTCAAGCAGCCCAGTGTCCTCTAACCTCATCCCCACATCTGGTGGGCCAGTGTATTTACATTATGTCTAACAGCACATACCCAAAAATCCTACGTCTCCTGAATTCTACCCTTGGCCCAGCCTCCTCATTCTACAGATGAAGAAACTGACAATCACTGAGGCTGTCACCTGCCAGGGTCACCTTGTGGTTCTGACAGAGTAAGTCTAGACTGCTGCTCTCCTGCAGGCCAGTGCGGACTGCATGACACCATGCTGTTTGCTCTCAGAGCCTCAGTGGTTGGTTATACCTTGGATGAACCATCCATTGAAAAAAGCCTTAGTTAAATTGAAATTATTCTGAGTTTACAATTTCAGCTCCAATTTGTAAGTCACTTTGGTTTGCCACAGAATACATCCTGGAGGATGTAATGACACACTCGATCAGTCCATTTTAATGGGTTAGGGGAGAGAGAGAGAAGCACAGTTCTAAAACTGTGATTTTTTTTTCAACCCAACCAGGTTATGGGTGGCAGAAAGCAAGGTTTGGAGAGAGGGCTGTGTACAGTCTGAAGAAGAATATTCAAAGTTGTAATGCGATTTTATACTTAAGTCTATTTTCACAACGCAAACTGCAGAAAGTGAACTTCCACTGTCTTGTTGGGAATATGGGAAGTGGGCACTGACTTGTATGCTCCTATCAGGAGGAGGCAGGAATGGCATTAGATGTGGGTGTTAACAAGGAACGCACTGTGTTGCAGGGGTGGTGAGTGGAGGGGACCTGGAGACCTAGAGCATGCCATGGGGAGAAGGGTGGAGCAGAGGGAGGGAGGTGGGAAAGAAAGACCACAGGAAAAAGGCAGGAGGAGGATGGAATCTCGGACTTTCATTGTTGCCTGAAGCTGATCAAGATCCAGAATTTTGTGAGGTTTGAATTTGTCATTTATTTCATGAAGAATCCACATATGCACCTTTTTAAAAGGTAGTGTACAGCCCTGACCGGTTTGGCTCAGTGGATAGAGTGTCGACCTGCAGACTGAAGGGTCCCAGGTCCGATTCCAGTCAAGGGCATGTACCTTGGTTTCGGGCACATCCCCAGTAGCGGGTGTGCAGGAGGCAGCTGATTAATGTTTCTCTCTCATCGATGTTTCTAACTCTCTATCCCTCTCCCTTCCTCTCTGTAAAAAATCAATAAAATATTTTTTTTAAAAAAGGTAGTGTACACTATGAAAGTACCTGAGGCCCTTGAGATGAGTTGCAAAACCCATTTACTTTCTTGTGAGGTGCACAGATGATGCTATGATTAGATGAAACCCCAAAGAATTGTCTAAATGAAAATAATCTCAGGGAAATATCTGGCATTAAGATGATGCTTAGGAGAGAAAGTAATTTGCAGCTTGCTTGAGTGCTTGATCCCTGTAATAGTGTCGATGTCACCCTACTCTGCTGACAATGGAAATGTTGTTCACAAAGATCATTTCACTCAAGGTGATTCTAAAAGGACTTGACAACATCGCAAACCTGTGAGCCAGCCTGTGTGTGTTGGGGGTTGAGGGGGCGGCTTCTGTGGGTTCTATTAAATGCAATGCATTCCTGCAGGAAGCAGATGTTTGCTGATTAATTAGTGAAAGGTCCAAAGGAACAGTGGGTCACACTCCATGTTTTCAGTCACTATCAACTCTTTAAAGTTGTCTGGGACCTTCCATGATGGTGCCTGATTGTTAATTTCTACCCACACCCTTGGATGTGCTAAGCCTACTTGTCTTTCTCATCTTCTTGTCTGGGGAAAAGGAGTGGATGCCTGGATATGTCAAGAGAGACCCTGGGGAAATCCATTCTAAATCTCGGATTTATTTCAACCCCCGTTTAATGTAATTACATATTCAGTGGATATTTTCTCCAAGGGTTTTTATCTGCCTAATTCATTATAAATTGATTTAGAGCTACTGTTTCTTTGTTATGCATCTTAAAGCCATAAGCAAGTTAGGGGACCTGTCTAGACCTCAGGGTTTTCAGCCATAAGATGAGAGAATTAATAACCCATCACTGGAAGTGTTGATCTGTTAAGGGATCTTAGAAGGGACTATAGTATTAAATAGAAACTAATAATAGCAGCTATTATTGTTATTATTAACAACATATTTGAAAGCTTAATATTGTGCACATACCATAACTCTGAACTTCATTTAGAAAAGATTTATTTCAGAGGCTATTTGGGACGATTAAATACGATCATAGAAGGAAAATATTTATTAGCATAGGATTTGTATTTGTTAACAAATTATATCAAAACTTAGCCACTAAAAGAGGAGAAACATTATTGCACAGTTTCTGTGGGTTAGGAGTCCAGGAGTGGCCTAGCTGGGTATGTACCTCTGGTTCAAGGTCTCTCTTGAGGTTTCAGTCAAGCTGTCAGTCAGGGTTGTGTGTTCAGCTAGATGCTCAATGCGATGGGTCGTTTGGGGATGGAGGAGAGTCCTTCTTCCAAGCTCATGGACCATAATTGTTAGCAGGCCTGGTTCTTGCTGTGTGGGCATCTCCACAGAGTGCTCTACAGCCTGCCCGCTGGTTTTCCCCAGGCAAGCCAAGCCATCCAGGGCACAGTGGGAAAGAATGCGGCATTGGTAGCCAGTCTTTCAAACTAACCTGGAAGTGGCATCCCATCACTTTTGCAGAATTCTCTTCGTTAGAAAGGAGTCACTTAGTCCTAGCCCTCACGGGATTGCACAAGGGCATGAATCCTGGGAGGTGGAGATCACTGAGAACCAGCTAAGGGGCTGCCTACCACAGCATCTGACATACCAAATGTTAAATGAACAGTAACTATTGGGATTATTACATAGAAAATTCAAAATTTGGGGTTTTTACTTGGAAGCTTACGTTTTCAGTGACTTGTTGTGGTCCTGTGCTGGAGGAATTTTTAAAATGTATGCTAATCCCAACTTCCAGCAAGGACTAGCTTGATCTCTTTCCCAAGTAAGTATTTCAGGTGTAACCAGTAGCTCCTTGAACTACTTCCTGTAGCGCTTTAGGGTCTGTGCACACTGACTGCCTCTTTAGTGTTTCCTAAAGGAAGCCTCGGGAATAATAAGCTGCAGTCCTACTGCCTCCAGAAAAATTATAACATTTTCAGAAGCTTCTAGATCAATGGTTCCCAAACCTGTCATTTTAGAACAACTTCCACAATTTTTAAAATCCACGTATTGCCTGTACTATTTTTTATTTAATGACTTCATTTAAATTGACTCACTTTGAGCATTTTAAAATTCATTTTTGGAAGGAATTTTTGGCACGGCAGTAAATGAAAAATACTGCTAAGAAAAGACCATGTGAACGGCACAATGCTATTAAAATCGATAATACAGTTGGCTGCCACAGTTTTTCTCTAGCTTTATTTTAAAATGATGTTTATGGAACATAAAGAGGATGAAGAATATATTTAGAACCAAAATCTGACATAACCAAAAGGAATGGAGGAGAATTGATAAGAGGAAATAAACTTCTTCACTATGTTTCAAGGTAAACAGGGCAGAAAAAAATTAAGTTTCTTTAAACCAATAAGACTTTCACATCCATGTGCAGTGAACAACACATTCATACCAACAGATAAACACACAGTTCATGTATTTTTTCAATTAGGAGGCCACAATTTGAGTAGTATTGGTCTGCCTTCACTACTAAGTTGGATGACCTTGAGCAAGTTACTAAAAATTTCAGTTTCTATTTCTTCTTCTCTAAACTAACATTGGTAATAACACCCTACCTACACACAGGACTGTTCTAAGGAACAAAGGATAGCTAAAATGACTGACACACAGAAAGCATTATTCTAGCACATATTGTCCTATTTACCATCACATTAGCATTATTTAGTATCTCATACCATCCCCATATCAGTCCCCATCTTGCTGAACTATTGCCATGCCCATTCCCAAGCAGTATCTCCTATTTTGGCCATTAGTTTTGGTTCCAAATTAATATAGCTTTGATGTTGTTTGAAATATTGCAGAGCAATATAAAAATCAGAGAATGTTTCTCAGGTAAGCGATCCATATGGTGGTAGAGTTTGGTAACTATTTTACTGAAGGATAAAGTGAGATTTTAAACCTACGTTTCCAATGTTGCTTACTAACACCAAATGCATTATTCCGACTCTTTACAGGAAACTTGTGAATCCATCCTCAACTGTGCCCTGGAAGAAGTGAAGCAATTTCATGGACCACGGAAGCCAGAGCGCAAGCTCTTTGGGTTGCGCCTACCTTCTGAGACACCTCCCCCCGCCTCAGGAGCCGCAGTGCCAGAAGTTGGATTGGTCATCGATGGGAAGACACTGAATGCCATTTTCCAGGGAAAGCTGGAGAACAAATTTCTGGAGTTGACCCAGTACTGCCGGTCTGTCCTGTGCTGCCGCTCCACGCCGCTGCAGAAGAGCATGATCGTCAAGCTGGTGCGAGACAAGTTGAGCGGCATGACCCTTTCCATAGGTACCCATCATGCTGAGATGTGGGTGGCAGTTTTATAGGGCTAATCTGATGAGAGGCCTGGACCAGATTGGGGGAGGGGGATTGTCAGGTATCAAAGTCAACATGCTTAGACTGAAGGTCATTGTCTTAAAGGGAGAGAGGTCAAAGTGACAAATGTGGCAGCCAGGAGATGAAGCCGAGGTGGAGAGTGAATCCAAGTTCTCAGGATTAGAAAGTCAGCTACAGAAAAATCAGGACTTGGATGGAGGCCAAAGCCAAGAGGGGCCTCAAATCCAGGTAGCTCATCTACACCCAGGCCAACTCAATTCTGGGATGTAGACCATTTCCCCTTCAATACTTAACACGTGGCACAATGCTATGAACCTCGGGTGTTTGTGGATTTGATACTCTGTCGAGTGCTGATGGCTGGTGGGGAGATTTAAAAGTTGGGCCAGTCCCATATTTAATTTTGTATGTTCATTGCTATATACAAGACCCAGCACAAAGCACATACTCAATTAAATGCTGGCTTGTTGTTTGATGAAGAATTCCTCATAGAAGACTAAACTTTAATCAAGGTTGAGGTAGAGAAGTAAAGCTTGTACTTACTTCAAACCTTCCAGGAACAACTAATCCTGGTTTACAAGAATCTTACTGGTCTCCATTAACCCTCCAGCCACCTTCCTCTCTGCAGCCACTTTCCTCTCCCCAGCACTCTAGGTTCCAACCAAGAGAAACTACTTCCCATTCTCCAAGAGCCTCGTCCTCCCTCTCTCTCTCTCTCCCTCCCCCCCTCCCTCCGTTCCATTCTTTTCTCTCTTCCCCTCCCTCTTCCATGCCTTTGCACAAGCTATCTCCTCTGTAAAACCCTCCTGCTTCCAATCCCTCCTAACCTCCCTTTTCTCTGGGAGCTCCCATGGCACACAGCCCTCCTAGCTCCAAAGTGCTGGTATGCTTTCTATGATGGCCTGCTCGGGAGACCATGAGTCCCTGAGTAGAGGGACAATGTCATTCTTACCCACCATTTCATCCCACGCCCAGCACATACCATACAAATAGTAAATATTGTATTTATTTAGGGACATTCTTGAAAACGGTTCCAGGTTCTCTTCTTTTTACACAGACATGGGAAGAGATTGTCCTTCATGGCATTCCAAATAAGAAACCTATTATATGTTGTTTTTTTCTCCTGGTATTCAAGTAAAAACAACACCACCACCCTAAAAAAAAAAAAAAGAGGAAGTGGGCAGAAAGAATATAGGGAGCATAGCTTTAGCCACTGCATTCTAATTTTATTCCCCTGAGTTGTCCTCTTCAAAACTTTAGACACACACAAGGCAATCACCTGAGACTGATTCCCTGAAGTATGAGATTGGCTTCATTCCCATAGCAACAGAGACAACACCAGCAGGGTGAGAAAGAGCATGATTATACACCTCCACTCCCACTGGTTTGCTACGGGAAGAGGTGAAAGGGTGGATTTGTTCTGCCATGGGGGAAGATTAAAATTATGTGCTGCTCTGCTATCAAGGAAAAAAAATCATAAGAATAATGGCTACTAATAATGATAAAATTTTTAAGATCGGTACATTTTGTTGCCCCATAATTAGGGGAAGAAAATTCTCTCCCCCAATGACATATTTTCTATGATGTCTAATAGATAGTTAATTGCAGATTATGAGAACCTTCTGGGAAAAGAGGTGGGGTCAGGAGGTGAAGGCAATATAGTGTACAAACCACAGCCCACAGGCTGAATCCAGCCCACTGCATGCTTTTATATAGGGATGCTGAGATGGTTTTTATTTTCCTAAATGTAAGGACAGTTGTTCAATTTTGCATCTTGGCTGACAAAGCCTAAAATATTTACTATCTGGCCCTTTACAGAAAAAGTTTGCTAAACTCTCCTGTAATAGATAAAGCATTAGGAAGAGGCTTATGATCTATACAACTCAATGTGTAGAGCTGTGCTGTCCAAGACAGTTGACCCCTAGCTATCTGTGGCTATTTACATTTAAAATTAAAATTAAATAGAATTTCATGAGCCACATTTCAATAGTCCCATGTGGTTAGTGGTTTCCATGTTGGACAGTAAAGATATAAGACATTTCCATCATTACAGAAAAATCTATTTGGTAGTACAGGCCCTAACAACCTCCAGTTTCCTGAATTTTCATTGAATGAGAACTCAGTGTGACTAAATGTACCTCAACCAAAAGGGTAGTCAATCTGATTTGTCTATATTCAAAAACAAAACTAAACACTGTCCCCGTCCTTGAATACCATTGACAATCTGATGACTTAGTTGTTAAAATGGCCAGTATTTCATGTCATAGTGAATTCGGGAAGGTATACCAGCTTTGGAATTGGAAAGATCTCAATTTTCCTAAGTGTCTTCACTAGCACTTGTCTTGCATTACTCTTGCCAAGTCCCTATGTTGCTCAGATTCTCCATTTGCTCTTCAGTAAAGTCCATTGTAACATTTGTGAAGGCCTTTTGTGTAAACTATAAGCACAGTTCAAGTCCCACTCACTCCCCATTGTATTCCCAATAGCTAATACTGTGCCTAGAAAAAGGACACAAATATTTGTTGAATGATAAAAAGTAGGGCTTCTTGTCCAAAGAAGAAAAGACATCTCTCAGGCCAAACACCATAGCAATTGACTTTTCCTGTAAAACTAGAGAAATGTTAAAAGGATTCAATTAAGTACAAATGGAACACTTTAGAGATACTGGTATAAAAACCCTCCTGTGTCCCACAGCAGTTGGACCAGGAATAAAGATACCTTATGACCGCTCTTCTTCCAGGTGACGGAGCAAATGACGTAAGCATGATTCAAGCTGCTGACATTGGGATTGGAATATCTGGACAGGAAGGAATGCAGGTACTGTTCCCATTAATTGTTCTTGTTTCTTCCTTGCTCTCCTTGGTCACTGTTGGAGAGTTGGGGCATTCTTCGCAGTTGGGTGAACTTCTCCCGGAGAATTTTGCAGAATTATCATTTGAAAGTCAGGAGGCGTCTGTGTCATAAGCCTCCATCACCAGCTCCCTCCTGCCCAGTCCTTCAGAACACAAAGGAGATCAAAGGATGCTTGGCTTTTTACAAACAGCTGGTGATACCTATGTTCTAAAGCCAAATAGTGCCCAACCATTCAGGGAAGCGTTATCACCAAAACCTAATGTTTTTCCTTAAGTTCTTCTGCCTACATGCACGGGCCCAAAGATATGCACCAGCAGGAGTTTGCAGTATAGAAAGTTTAATGCTGAATTGGCTTGAGACAGGGAGCTAATGTGAAAGCCAGCCGGACTCCCAAAAAGCATATAGGTTACAGAGTGTACAGGGAAAAATCACAAGACACCATGGTTCAGGGGTCCAGCTGGGAGCTGATTGTCAGAGGTGAAGCAAGGGTGATGAATCCATTCTTCAGGTCTTGAGGACAGCTCTGAGGTGTTTTCCGGTCCCTCTGTCCTGTCTCATGGGAAAGGAGTTAAGGGGTCCTTCCACCTTAGGGCTCAGGAACTGAAACATAAATAGGTCAAGATGTTATTAGTCTGCCATGTTAGTCAGGTCTGGAGTACTGTCTTCTGCTGCCTTGGGGGTTGCTGAATCTCTTGAGGAGAGGCTAGGGGAGAGGGAGAGGTTTCTAGTTAGAATTTAAAGTTCAATTTAATCAGTCATAAGGACCCCCAGTTTCAGAAGCCTAAGCCTTCCTCTGACTGCATGCTTCCTCCCTAGATTCATGCCAGGATTTATAACTAAGCTTGTCCAAACCTCACAGTCTTAAGAGTTCTAGGAACTGTGTCTTGTTCTGAGTGACCCCAAGGGCAGAAGACACATGCCATCTGAGCGTGGAGCGAATGGCCTGCCTCAGGAGGTGCTCAGGGGTTTGAGGATTATTTGCCTGGAAGCCCCCTACTCTCTGGGTAACCATCAAACCCCTAGCATGGTGCCCGAAACACACTGGGCCATAATAAATGCTTGTTGAACAAACAGAAGGAGACAAAAGGCCAAACTAGACCACTGGCCCCTTCTGCCCTGCCCTTTTTGAATTCTAGTGAGAAAGAGCCACCCAAGGGCACCACATGAGGGCAAAAGGCCTTTCAGACTCTACTAGCTATGGACCTAGAGCAAAGGCCTGCCCTCGGGGAGCCTCTTGGTGCACGGGCAGCAATGATGGACGCGCTGTCTCTGTTCTGCCCTTGTAGGCCGTCATGTCCAGTGACTTCGCCATCTCCCGCTTCAGACACCTCAAGAAGCTGCTGCTGGTGCATGGCCACTGGTGCTACTCCCGGCTGGCCAGGATGGTGGTGTACTACTTCTACAAGAACGTGGTGAGTGGCCCACGGCAACCTCCCACCTGGGCCTGGGGAGTCTTTGCTGGGGACCAGCTGTCCCCACATTAGACAAAGCATCTCAGCAGGAGGGGAGGGGTCAGGCTCACCTGGATTTTGAATCCTGATACAGTCCCTTACCAGCTCTGTGACCTTGGGCGAGACAATGCACTTCTCTGGGCCTCGGTTTTGTCTTTGACGATATGGGTTAAAGCATCTGGTACCTGGGAGGCAGCATGAATAGTTACAAACATGGACTCTGGAGTCAGACATAATTGGCTCAAATCTAGGCTCCTGTATTTGGCAATGGCCCTACGCTTTAGTTTTTCCATCTGTAAAATGGGGCTGATAAAAGTACCTTTCTCATATATTTGCTCAGAAGATTAAACGAGAGCTTGTGTATAAAATGATTGGCATGTAGTAATTACCCGGTAGAGTTAGCCGTTGTTTTTCATCATCGTTGCTGCTGCTGTTACTCTCAGACAGGCTTTATAAAAGAGATTTATTTTCTGACTGCAAGGAAGAGAAGGATCTGAAGAACAACTAGTGTGGGCTGAATGATTTGTGGATTTGGGTTCACTAGTGTGGCTTTTCTCTTAGATGTCCTTCCCAGATAGAGCCACTCTAATGCAAGAGCCAAGGTAAAGGTTTAAGATGAAGTCCGTGACTTCCACCCAACCCAAATGTCACTTCCCAACAGGGGGTTCACAGAGGTCAAGACACTGAATAAAATATCTATCGGTAAAAATGTTTAGACTAGGGAGGTCATCTGAGTTTCAGTCTTGCCTGATCCAGCATGCTGTGTGAATGTGGAAGAGTCACTTAACCTCTCTGAGCCTTGGTTTCCTCATCAATAACAGGAAGACTATCACCCTCTCTGTCCCCAGGAGTCTTATCAAGCGGCTTTAGTGTCAGAGCTCTGGAATGCACGTAGCACTTTACAAATACAAGAATTTGTTTCTCCTAAAAAATATGTTCATTTCTGTCTTGTTGATAAAGGTGAGGTATTAAAACTGTCGGAGGCCCTTGTTTGAAAAGCCCTGGATTAACAAGGGGTATAGGAAGAAATCAGCATTGCTGTGCTAAGGGAGAAAGCAAGGGCCTGAGTTTTTCATTATCTAGTTCAAGGACCTTTGACTAATCCCCAAGAGTGTCCAAATAGATTCCACTCCTGTTTGCATAAGGGAAGAGGGAGGACTGAGACCAGAAGAGGATGGAAGAGAAGAACATTAGCCAAGTAGCTGCCTCAAAATTGCATTTTCCCCCTCTTGCTCCTGTTTGTGAGCGCCCTCACAGTTACCCTTGCTCAGGAGTGAGCATTTTTGTGCAGAGTTTAATATATCAACAGAATGGCAAAAAAATAATGTTAATTTGATAAGCTGGATGATACTATTTCAGCAAGTTTATGCAAAGTCACAATTTGACTTGAACCCACTTTGTGCATGAAAGACTGTTTAGTTAGAATTCAGCATACCTCTGTTTAATTTTTTTTTCTCTTGGCCTCTAAGGGAATAGTTCTTCTGAATGAGCCCAATCTCTTCTCTGCATAAATTTGTGAAATAGAAAAGGCAACCTTGCCAGCCAGCCATGCTTTCAAAACTTAAATGATATTTATTTCCAGCCCGATGCCTCGCTCACAAACGGAGATACTGACGCGCATTATCTCCCTTTGCAATTAGAGGGTGGAGAACTCTGAGTTCCACATCCGAAACCAATTTCGGAGGGGATTAAAGCCCGGCCTGCTCTGCAATGTGAACAATGAATTAATTACCTCACCCTGGCTTCTGGGAGGAAAGGCAGGCGCCCAATCTGGCGACGCCATCACCAGGTTCAATGCACTCCCTCCAAGGTGCCAAGACTCCCGACAGAGGAAGTGGAGAAAAGCAAGGTCCTCCCAGGGCCTCAGAGGAAGAAAACCCTCTTTAATGTTAAAACTCCAGCATGAGTGTTAGGAGAAAAGAACAACTAAGATAAGCAAATGATTATTCAAATCATTATCGAACACCTACTGTGTGGGGAACATTATCAGGCACTGGGCATAGAGATGCCTACAGTCTAAATCAGGGCTCAGCAAACTTAATTCTGCAAAGGGCTATGTAATAAATATTTTCAGCTTTGTGGACCATCTAGCCTCTGTCACAACTACTCAACTCCTCTGTGGTCCCATGAAAGCAGTTATAGACACTGTGCAAATGAATTGAGGTGGCTGTGTCCCGGCATTTGTGGTTGGATTGGCTTGTCATCTCCTGGTCTCAGTAATCATTGCTTCTCAAGATACCGTTTGGGGACCAGCAGCGTTAGCATTACCTAGACACTTTTAGAAATGCAGATCCTCGAGGTCCACCCCAGGCCTGCTAACTCAATCTGCATTTTTAATACAATCCCAATATGATTCCTACGAACCTTAAAGATGGATAAGCACTAGTATAGGGGAAAGAAAGTTAATTTTAAAAATATCTGCCTGGAGGAAGGTCAGGGTGCTATGGGCATCTCTAGGAGACAAGGAAGCCAAGGCTCAGAGAGGTTTAGTGACTCTCCCACGTTCACACAGCCTTCTGGAGTCGGGCAAGAAAGATTAAAACCCAGATGACCCCCTACTCTAAACATGTTTGTCAATAGATACTTTATTTAGTGTCCTGACCTCTGTGAACTCCCTGTTGAGAGTGACATGTAGGGTCAGGTGGAAACCAGGAAGAATAACCCAAAGGTGGACTGAGAAGGCTTGAGGGTGGTTGATGAGAAAGAATTTTGAAAACTCAGGTGCTGGTTGTAGCACTTTCTAGCTCTGAACTTGGGCAAGGGGTATCTGATTATCTTAGAGCCTCTGATTCTTCATCTATAGAGTGGGGCTAGGAATAGTATTAACATCCTATATAATAAAGAGGTGATATGCAAATTGACCATCACTCCAACACACAAGATGGCCACCCCCATGTGGTCAAAGATGGCCATCACAAGATGGCTAGCAGGGGAGAGCAGGTGGGAGGGACCAGGCCTGCAGGGGAGGACAGTTAGGGGGGACCCAGGCCTTCAGGGGAGGACAGTTGGGGACAACCAGGCTGGCAGGCAGAAGCAGTTAGGGACAATCAGGCAGGTGAGCTGTTGGGAGCCAGCAGTCCCGGATTGTGAGAGCGATGTCCCAGATTGGAGAGGGTGCAGGCTGGATGTCCCAGATTGGAGAGGGTGCAGGCTGGGCTGAGGGACACACACCCACCCCCCATGCATGAATTTCGTGCACTGGGTCTCTAGTATTAATATAATGATGCATAAATATGATAGAATTATATTATTAGCAATAATATTAATCTTGCCAGGTTGTTGGGACAAATTATAATGTATATCACATCTAATAATGTATAATGTACTCATATGCTATGTCACACAAATAGAAGGTCAAATAACAATTAATGGTATTACTAATAGTATTAACATGTCTATAGTATTAACATGTTTATATTATTATAATAATAATACATAGCCAGGCTCTTCAAAATAACCCTGGCACGGCAGTTAGGGAATGAGAATTCCAACCTGCTGAGTGATTTCTCACAATATCCTTTGCCCCTTGGGGCTTCAGCCACACACAGCAGAGAGGGTCCAGTCCTAACTCCAGGGCTAACTGCTTACTTACATGACCTTGCACAGGTCACCAAACCACGTCACAACCTGGATCACTATTCTCACGCAGTAACAGCCCAGCCCAGGTGGGAGGACTGGAGTGAGAGGTTTCAGAAAGCAAAAAGCAATAGTTAAGCAGATTTCCTCTTTCACCCTTCTCAGCTGCATGACCATTAGCACAGTGTGAGAGAGGAACCTTCTCATGAAATCCTCTTCCTGCCCACAGTCCAGTCTTTCCATCATGCCTGCCTCAGGGCCATCCCTTTCTCTTTCCACCCTACTACTACTAACTGCTGCCTCTCAGGACCACATGCCATAGTCCAGGTACTACTGAAAGGTGGCAAGGTAATGTTCAGAAAGGTTGAGCAACTTGCCCAAGGTCACACAGCTAGTAAGTGACAGAACTGGGGATTCAAAACCCTCTCTGCCTCCAAAACCTGTGCTCTTAACCATCAAACTACACTTACCTTAATAAGGTCCTGAAGACATTACTGTAGTTAGCAGGAGTAGTAGTTAGCAGCAGTAGGTAGTGATAATAGGGTCAGGAGCCCCTGCTCTAAGGATTGAGTATCTCCAGTCCTTACCCAACCCACGCTGTCCGCCTGCAGTGCTACGTCAACCTGCTCTTCTGGTACCAGTTCTTCTGCGGTTTCTCGGGCTCCACCATGATCGACTACTGGCAGATGATCTTCTTCAATCTCTTCTTCACCTCACTGCCTCCTCTGGTCTTCGGGATCCTCGATAAAGACATCTCTGCGGAGACACTCCTGGCGCTGCCCGAGCT
Source organism: Myotis lucifugus (assembly GCF_000147115.1). NCBI lineage: Eukaryota > Metazoa > Chordata > Mammalia > Chiroptera > Vespertilionidae > Myotis > Myotis lucifugus. The sequence goes on from NW_005871291.1 coordinate 1,804,051, forward strand.
GTACAGGAGCGGCCAGGACTCCGAGGTAAGGGGCTCGGCTTCTCCCTGGAGGTGTCAGGGCATGACCATGGGGCTGGGGGTCAGGAGCCCCGCATTCAGTCACCACTCTGCCCCTCACCTCCCACGTGGCCAAGCATTTGCTGTGAGGATGACTGACGAACCAGACCAGTGAGTATGTTTCTTTTAGATATTTCTTAATTATATCACCCATTATGGGACTGCCCGAGTTGAAGAGAGAGAGGGCATGCAGAAAGATCCCCCTGAGCCAGCTCCCCTCTCTGGGCCTTCCACAGAGCCCCTGGGAGTAAAAAACAGTTAACTCATCCACGGGTGAGGCGAGGGCTTCCACCACAGGTCAGGAAAGGCAAAACTACAACTACATGTGGCCTAGAACTTGCTGGTATGAAGTAGACTGAAGAAGGCCTGCGGCGCCATCAGAATGGTTTCTTAAAGGACACCGAGCGGCCACAGTGGCACCTGACTGATTTTTAGAAGTCAGACAGGTGGTCAGGAGGTGGGATGCAGGAGGAGCTCTGGGAAAAGGACCCTTGGCACCTGGGAGGGAGCAGCGCACACAAGGTGGGTGCCTAAGGGCTGGTGATACATTGTGGACAGCCAGCGAAGAGGCAAGTGCAGTCCTAACCCGAAGGCAGGAGAGCACAGCAGCCCCGCACCGCAGGCGAGGGGGACATGCGATGGCGCAGGGGCATCCTAGGCTTTCCACCGGCCCCCTCCCCACAGGCACGCTGGCGGGATGATGTATTCCATGAGTGCCTATCATTCAGAGTTAATGATGCAAAAGCATAGGCTGTAATATATATATATATATATATATATATATATATGTATTTCCCCAAAAATATATACCCTTTGGCTGCCATTATTAATTCCAATGGGTTAAATCTGTAAAGAAAGAAATATCAATTGAACTATCAGCTGTTAAAAGAATGTATACATGTTTTGGGATACCCTGTATAGGTATATACAATCAACATAGGGGTACATATTTCTTTTCAAATTAATGTTTTGTTTTCTTCAAATAATATCCAGAAGTGGCATTTCTAGATCACGTGGCAGTTCCATTTTTAATGTTGTGAGGAACCTCCATACTCTTTCCCACAGTGGCTGCACCAATGTGCATTCCCAACAACAGTGTCTGGGGGCTCCCTTTTCTCCACGTGCTCACCACAGCTCGTTGTTTGTGGGTTCACTGATGAGAGCCATTCTGGTGGTGGTAACTGCTCGTGTATTCTTTCTTGGCAGTGCTATAACCTGATGACGTTCTGGGTTTCCATGATGGATGCTTTCTACCAGAGCCTCATCTGTTTCTTTATTCCTTACCTGGTAAGTCATATCAATCATTCCATTCTAACCATACAAATCGCAGGGTGACACTCGTCCTGTTTATAGGAAATCCTAGACTAGTTGTGTCTTTCTAGACACTTCAGAGCAGAGGCTCAAAACAGGTAGCCTGCGACTACCTCCAACCTAGTGTGTTTGACAAGTCAGAAAGCTTTGCCCAAACATTTTACTTTCTGCCAGGTTTTGGAAAACTGAAAGCTATCATTACATGGGATCATTTTTCCCTCATGGCAGAAGTCCAGACTTGACTCATAGCCCTGCTTAGATGGGGCCCATATTCTCGTTTGCCATAGTCCCCACCGCTCCCTTTTGTCTTATCCCAGGCCTTCTTCACTCATTTACTGTTGCTTATTTGAGCACTAAACGTATCTGGATTTACAACCCTTCATTTAGATTTGTGCTTCAAGCATTCAGACAGCAAGTTCTGATAATGAAGAATACTACATTACCTGAAATAAAAGCAGGAATACATACAGCAAGGATACCAGCCCCACCTCAATCTGGTTCCTCAGTGGAGAGTGAGAATTTAGATAGTGAAGGGTATCTATTTTTCCTGGACAGGGAACCATAATGTGGGTTAACTGCTATCAGGTATGGTAGTGTCTACACAGCCTCGGGACTCATATCCTTTTGCAGTTATCAACACGAGGGTCGATAAAGCAGGCATTTTATGCTTTCTTTTAACTTCCTAGCTTACAATACCCTCCCTGGTCAGACCTCTGCTAGTCTTTCCTGCTGAATCATTTGCTTCTATTTTGAGCTCAACACACCCACCATCTAGAACTATTTGACATTCCACAGCCCACCACATCCACCCTCAGTTCTGGCCTTTGGCTGGACTGCCTTCCCTCCCCTCTCCTCAAGAGATTAACTCCTCCTTACGGTCTCAGCTGAAGGCAGGGAAGGGGAAAGGGGACATATGTAATACTTTCAACAATAAAGAATTATTTTTTAAAAAAAAGCCAAGGCCTTGAGTCCACAGGCACATCTGAGGGTACCTATTTGTTCCTCCTCTGCAGACCTACAAGGACTCTGACATCGATGTCTTCACCTTTGGGACACCCATCAACACCATCTCCCTCGCCACAATCCTCTTGCACCAGGCAATGGAAATGAAGACCTGGGTAAGTGCTTGTTTGGCTTAAAATTTGTGTTCCTGATTATTGACCACATTCAGATTTCTGAGTTGTACTTTATGTCACTGACCTACTCGATTAATACATATTGAGCTTTTACCTGTGTCTGTCCTGTGCAAGGATGAAAGAGGTGTAGAAGAAAAAAATTCCTGGCCTCAACTTGCTTATCATCTAGCCAGGATGATAAAACTAACATATATAAAACAATGAAACAATTAGTTGTAAAAATAGATATTAATAAAAAATTGAAGGGTGTTTTCAGAGACAAGGAGAACCATGCTGTTAAGGGATGTGCTCCCCATTTAATTTCAGGATAAAAGATTAGAAAACTGCCTCTACATAACTACATTTCAAGCCCAAATATCACACTTTAGTATCTAAAAGGGCACTGCCAGCTTTTTCATTAAGTTCTTCTTAAAATTATATGCCTATCTACAGGTACCTATCTACATGATTTTTTAATGTAGTATCTCATTTAACTTCCCAGAGTCCTTTGTGTTCAGTAGGCTTTGTTTTGAGACTTAACTGACTTACAGCATTGTGTAAGTTTAAGTGTACAGCGTGATGACTTGGCGTACATATATCTCAAAGTGATGGATAAATACATGTATGTGTTGTGTGTTTTTTAATCTTTAGTGTTGAAAGTATTACATATGTGTTCAAAATAAATCCAAATATATCAGTATTCAATTTACCTATTAAAAGCAAAATTTATCAGACTGGATTTTTTTTATCCAGAAAAATATAAGGAGAAATGGACAAGTTCACAATGCTACTATGAGATTTTGATATAATTCCATCATAAAGAGACTAGATCATTTGGGAAAAAATGGGATATGGAAGCATTGAATTATCACACTTGACCTAATATATAAAATCATGCTCCAAACATGCATCTATTTAAACACACAGGCCATTTACCAATAATTTAAAAGACCAAATTCTGAATCGCAAAGGAATTTGAGAGAAACTGTATCATAAGCAATAAAAAATAGCCAAACTCAAAGTGCTTGGAAATTTAAAATGCATTTCTAAACAACTCATGAGGGAAATTATAACATACTTGTTACTAAATGACTATAAAAATATATACAAATTTGTGAGAGTACCTAAAGTTTTATTATTTAAAACAAAGGTAAAAATCAAGGAAACAATAGAATCAATAAAACCAAAATTGAGCCCCTCAAAAATGTAATGAAAACTAATCTCTGGCAAAACCCATTTAGGAGAAGACACAAAAAGACCACAGAAATGATACTCAGAATAAAAAGGACTGTAATTGTAGATATGATCAATTTTTAAACATATTTTTTAAATGTAAAATTGACCAAAACATAGTCAAAATCATTCTGCAAACCTGAGTAAACCAATCACCATTAAAGAAACTTAATTTATAATCCTGTGATCAAACTTATACAGGACAGATAATCTCTACCTTATACCAATTATTTCACAGATTAGAAAAAAATCGGCATTTTTTTCATGGCTAGCATAATCCTGACACCAAAATCAGCATGGACAGATCGAGGAAAGAAAATTATAGACCAGTCTCACTAAATGAACATAGATGTAAAAATTCTAAATAAATTCCTGGCAAAGCAACTCAGCAGTTTGTTTAGAAACAATAAAGGCCAACCAAGGAACTTTCATATCCTCTTAGATCATAAACTGATACCAGCACTCTGGAGAGCAATCTGAAAATAGCCAGGAGTTAATGTTCATATACCATGACACGGTTCTACTTCTAAGTGTGCGCCCTGGAAATAATCTTGCATCTGTGTATACAGAGACGTGTATAAGAATTACACCATTGTTCTTAATAGCAAAAAAAAAAAAAAAGCAAAGAGCCTAAATGTTCATCAACTGGAAAATATGCCAAATTGTGGCATATTTATACAATAGAACAGTTAAAATGAATAAACTAGAGCTGTATCTATCAATGTAGTAAAACTCCAAAGCACAGTGTGTAGTTTTAAAAGGTACAGAAGGATACCCATACATGATAAAGTAATAGAGCAACCATAAACATGGCTGCACAAACATGTATGTATAAAATATGCATTGGAATGATGAACACTGAATTTATGTTCAAGATTAAACAAAGCATTTACAGGGGATAGATGGATGCTTTGATTATATCTGTAAGCTGTAACCTTTCAACAAAAATCAGACAAATATTACATAAGGTTAAAATTGATAAAGCTGGACGTTGATAAAGGACCTGTCGTAGGAAACTAACACAGCTGCCTCGGACAGATTTGCAGCCCAGGCTCGTATCACCTGGTGAGTCACACTCGAGAGAAAAGTATCTCAAACTAAGTCTCAAATTGTCCCTACTAACTTTTCCAGGGCAATAAGCACCACGTATTCAAAAATAACCAAGCTCTCAAGAAAACAAGAACTAATTAGTGAGGATTAAAAAAAAAGTCAGAAACCAATATTTTAGGAGATGGTATTATCGGATATAAATTATAGAAAAGCTATGTTTACTATATTTAAATAAATAAAGACTAAGCTTTAAAAATATCTACAGATTGGTAAACTATATAAAGCAACCCAGCAGACTGGAAAATAGACCTAATAAAACATTTAGAAATAAAAAAAATACAACAAATGCAATTTATTTTCATGGCTGGCTTAACAGCAAATTAGATACAGCTAAAGGGGAAAATTAGTGGACGAAAGAAATTATCCAGAATATAAAACAGAGTGGGGGAAAAGAATATTATGGAAGAGGTATTAAATATATAGAAGATAGGGTGGTATCTTAAAAGGTCTAATATCCATTTGGTCAAATTCTTAGTAACTTGAAAATTTTATAGAAGTGATGAAATACATCAATCCAGCATTTCAAGAAAGTCAGCAAAATCCAAACAAGATAAAAAGAAATTCACACTTACTATATCATAAGGTAACTAAAGACAAAATAAAAATGATAAAAGCAGGCCAGGTTTGAAGTGACAGATTTCCTTCTAAGGAACAACAGGTGAAGAGTTGTTAACTTCTCAGTAGCAAAAATGGAAGCCAGAAGACGGTGGAATGTTACCTCAGATATGCCGAATGAAAATAACTTCCAACAAGAATGCTATATCCATCAAAAATGAGAATGAAATAAAGACTAAGAGAATAGATCACCAGCTCACTCCCACTAAAGGCTGCACTTAAAGAGGAAAGAAATCTCTCATGGGAGTTCCATGAGAAGGAATTAAGACATAGAAAGTGGGAAACATAACTGAATATTGACCATATTACACTATAATGACATGTGTGCTTTAAAAAGATGAGACAGTCCTAGCCGGCTTGGCTCAGTGGATAGAGCATCGGCCTGCAGACTGAAGGGTGGCGGGTTTGATTCCCATCAAGGGCATATGCCAGGGTTGCGGGCTCCATCCCCAGTAGGGGGCGTGCAGGAGGCAACCAATCTGATTCTCTCTCATCATTGATGTTTCCATCTCTCTCCCTCTCCCTTCCTCTCTGAAATCAATAAAAATATATTTTAAAAAAATATATCTTTAAAAAATAAATAAAAAGATGAGACAATTAAAATATGCAGTAGCAATAAGATATGTTGGAAAAGAGGTTAAAGTAAAGTGCTCTAAAGCCCTTGTATAATTCAGGAAGAGAGAAAGCAGTTCTAAACTTTAGACTGCGGTAAGTTAAGATTGCTTATTATCATTTATTGAGTCATCACTGAAAGAATAGAAATGGAGTACATAACTTTCAAACTAGTAAAGGGTGGCAATAAAATTATGCAAAATAGTCAATATGTTTAAAAAAAGGATACAAATAGGGAAAGAAAGCAGCACGAGACAGGCAGGACAAAACAAGATTAGACAACATCACTGAACTCTGAAAACAAACTACAGCCACATGTGGAAAAGATGGATTCATCACACAAAACATGATTCTATTTACTAACATTTCAAAAAAACAGTCTGCATAGAGAAACAGAGAACGGTGGTAAAACATCCTAAGACAGCTTGGAAATTATCACCAAAGTCAAGGCTGAGACAGAAGATTGAGGGGTGCTTGGGGTATGTGTGTTCAAATTTTGTGTTGCATTTTCAAAAAAAAAAAAGAAGCAGCAGCTTAAAACAAAGTTATACCCTCAACAGTGTTTACTTCTTCCCTTCCACAGACCATCATCCACGGGCTGGTTCTCGTAGGCAGCTTCCTGATGTACTTTGTGGTATCCCTAGTGTACAACGCCACCTGCGTCACCTGCAACAGTCCCACCAACCCCTATGGGGTGATGGAAGTCCAGCTCTCAGACCCCACTTTCTACCTCGTCTGCTTCCTCACACCAGTCGTGGCTCTTCTCCCAAGGTTTGAGCACAGGGGCCCTTTCTTCCTAGAACTGCCAATCCCCCCTCAATGAGCCGTTTTCATAGCCCAGGGGTCAGTAATTTCATTCCTGGTTGGGATCCTTGAAGCTATAGTCTCAAAGATAGGGTCCTAGGACAGAAAGAACAATGAACTTGGAGAAAAATGCCACAGAGGAGCCAAGTCACCAAAGCGGGCATGGCCTCAGTTGTGACATCTGTAAAATGGGAGCGATAATTCCTGTCCTCCAGCCTTACAAATTTTGAATAAGCACAAGCCTCAGGGGATATATTTCCCACCACAGCCCTTCTTCAGCCCACCCCTTGAGAGATGGACCCTGGGAGAGACCATGAGGATCGGAATGTGTGTTAAATACTTTTGTCCACAGTTTTGGGGTTAAGCACGGTTGTGGTCACTACTGACCAAGGACTGAGCTCCTCTGTTCTGTGTCTTTTTGGGGGTGTAGAAATAGAAATTTATCAGCCCCGTATTCTTGGTCTTACCCTTGGAGCCAAAAGCTACCAGCCTGATGAGAATCCTTGAAAAGAATAAAAGATTGTTGACACATGCTTTGAATAGATGGCGCTGAACAGTACAGCTTGTTAAACAGAAACAAGTTAGCAAATATTTACTTGTTAGTTACCATAGCACATAAGTTAAATCTTTTTTTTTTGCTTATTCTACATTATCATCATAAGGTTGAATTTCTGTTTAATTCTGTTTACTAAGAAAAGCAAAGAGGTTTCTTCTGAGAAAGGATTATTGTAATATTTCCAAGGACTGTTGACTTGTAACCTTGAAAAAATTAATGTTTGTTATAGAAATCTACATGATAGAATGTTTGCTGCAGAGAACTATTTGTTCACTTAAGGTTATAAGCTGTATTTATCATAATGGAGGTAGATTTCACTCACCAACCTTGTGATAATTAGTCTACTAACCCTGACCTCACTAATCTTGGTCTAATTAATTCAACCAGTACAAAAGAACTATACAGAGTCTCTTAAAGCCAAGAACATGTACATTGTTTTGCAGATAAAAACAAAAGAAGCTAGCACACACAAACCTTAAAACATAATGAGCACTTTAATTAGCACCTTAAATAGAGGATACCAATTTTTGGACACTGTCAGTTTTTCTCCTACTGCATGTCCTTGACATGGTGTAGGTCAAGCCTTGGTCTTAGGTTCTTTTGTCTTCTAACTTTATAGTCTCTCCGTAGACATAGCAACCACTAGTGTGAAGATAAATATTTTGAACGTATGAATCTCCAAATTCCCAACCCAGACCTCTCTTCTGAATTCCAGATACATCTTTCTAGCTACCTATTCACCACTTCCACTAGGCATCTAAGTTCAAAGAAATTGGGAGACATCTATAATTTAAGTCACGATCCTCCCTTTATCACCACCACCATCTAAGATACCTGGGTCTCTTCTAGAGTTTCTTCTATCAAATGCTATCCAATTAGGACCAAGGCAGACCCCTGCAAGTTATCCTTGATACCACCCACCACCTCATGCCCACATCTAGCTCATTACCAAGACCTGACAATTCTATATGCTATATCTTTCTCAAATCCATCTGCTATTTTTATATCTACAGCCACCACCATGGATAGATTATATCCTTTCTTCCCAAATTACTGCAAAAGTATCTTAATAGATTTCACTCTAATCCACTATTACTGTGTCAAAGTGTAATCATGTCATATGCTTATAACCCTACCAGGGCTTCCCAAGGCTTTTACAATAAAGCACAAAAAACCAAACACGGCTCTCCGTCCTTGCCTGCTCTGGCCCTGCCAACCCCTCTGTGTCATTTCCCCTCTTGTCCTCTCTCTCCATTTCAGCCATTGTGCATGGATTTGGTTCTCACCTCCTATGCATGTCTCTTCCTCAAGGAAGGTGTCTCATACCAGATCAGGTGTCCGACACTCTCACTGCTCCTTCTGCTTATAACTCTGTTCAGGTGCCGTAGGAAAGCAAGAACCTGTCTATCCTGTTCTCAGGTTAATCTCTCGGGGGAGTGGCCCAGTGTACAAACTTGTTAAGTATCTGTTGAATAAATGGATGGAGAAGGAAAGTAGCATCTTGGTGGAAAGGTTTAAACTGAGCAAATTCCAGCTTTCAGGCAGGAAGTTGAGTCTTTCCTGAAATAAACATGCCCACCTGTACTGCCTCTCTGGGTGAGATGAGAAAGAATAGGGCAAAGTTTACCTGATGGCGTGGGCGTCTTCAGAAACCCCTTGTGCACTGTGAGGCTGCCTAAAGCTTTCAGACACAGTGGAAGGATGGGAGTCTCTGCTTATAAGGCTTTAGAAATAAACATTTTAAAAAGGATTATTTGGGGGAAAGATTCTGGATGTCTACTTTTTTTAAATATATTTTATTGATTTTTTACAGAGAGGAAGGGAGAGGGATAGAGAGCTAGAAACATTGATGAGAGAGAAACATCGATCAGCTGCCTCCTGCACACCCCTTACTGGGGATGTGCCCGCAACCAAGGTACATGCCCTTGACCAGAATCGAACCTGGGACCCCTCAGTCTGCAGGCTGATGCTCTATCCCCTGAGCCAAACCGGTCAGGGCTGGATGTCTACTTTTTAGATAAAAAAAATTGATATCCAGAGCCCAGTATCACAAGATGGGATGTGCTTTCTCCATAGACCACACAATTGTATTCACCTCTTATTCTTTCCCCAAATGTGGAATAGAAAAGACTCCAGGCACAGATAGAGTCTTCCAATCCCAGAGTCCAGTACAGGCTACTATGCAGCTTGGCCGGGGAAAGGAACCCTGGGAACCATCAGGGAAACCTAGCAACTGCTCAGGTGACCTTGGAAACCCTATCTCATCTCTTGGGGCCTCAGTTTCTTCATCTGGAAAATGGGGCAAATACAGCAATGCTGGGAAATTAGTATGGCCCACAGATTCAAGAGAATATGTATTTAGAAACTACTTAAGTTCCACAAAGGGTTGATATTGCAAAGCAAGTAAATTTGCCTAAATCAGAATAGCCCAGAAAGAGAAAGGACTGCCCTATACATGGTAGATAAGAGAAAATTCTAGGGATCCAGAGTGCTTGGTTCTGACCACAGCAAGACCACTGTGTGGCTCTGGACAAGTCACTGCCTCAGTTTCCTCGTGTGTAACATGGGGAAAGCAAAAGTACCAGCCACATGGGATTGTTGGGAAAGATGAGTTAATAATACTAAAGCATTTAGGAACGTTCTGGTTCATGATAAATGTTAGTTATTACATATTGTTATTGAACTTCCAAATCCCAGAGGTGCCCAGGCATAGATTTAATAACCACAGTCAGGAGCACAGTGAAAAGGATCTTGCCATGGGTGGGGAGTTGGATTCGAAGGTCCCTTTCAATGCTAAAGTTCAAGACGTCAACAAAAATCAGAAAAAAAGATTTATTGTTGTTTCTCCTTCCCCACCAGGTACTTTTTCTTATCTCTGCAAGGGACATATGGGGAGTCCCTGATCACAAAAGCTCAGAAAATTGACAAACTCCCCAAGGACAAAAGAGACCTGAAAATCCAGAGTTGGAGAAGCAGACAAATGCCGGTCCCTGGAGACGCTCAGCACACCCACCGTCCAGTGCCACCTGTCCCTGAACAGGACTTCAGAGCCAGCACCCCAAAGAGCTCCAGCCCTCCCAAGCAGAAGTATACAGAGAACTGGGGTGTGCACGGAGAGAGAAGCAGCAGAGACCACAGGAGGGACAACCCAAGCTCAGCAGACACCTCAGCTAAACTCTCATCCAAAGATCACCTTCTTCTGGGGCCCAATAGCAGGATGGCGTCCGGGGCCTACCCCAGCGGGCAGACTGATAAATACCAGCGCTCGAGCAGGGGCAGCCATCGCCGATCCCAGAGTTCACTGACCATCTGAGGGGCCTGCAGAAATCTGTACAAACTTATGGGAGGCCGCCCAATCGCTGGCCTAATTAACCCGACTCTTCCTCTCCATGGAGGAAAGAATGAGCCAGTCTTACTCTTTTCTCCCTGCCAGGCTTGACTTCATTAGAGGAAGTACTGGCCCTAAGGGGGTCAAGCAAAAAAGGCTGGAAACCACTCAACCTCCAGTTTTCTCCTGCTGCCAGGCAGCACATCTTGCAAACAGAGTTTCATAAAGAGGCTATGTTTCTATGGCATCGAGTCCTCAGAGACATTCTTCTGATCCTCTAGATAAGTACAGCCTACAACCCAATACATACGTTTCCAAGATTCCAAGAAATGTATAAACCCAGGCTGTGGAAGTTTCTGGTCTTGCCACACCATCACTTCACCGCACGGGTGCCAGAGTTTAAATTTCAGAGGAGACCCAGACATGCAGACATGCAGGTGCTTCATCTTGATTGTATTGCAGAGATGGCCATGTGGGGGTTAACATCCCTTTTACTCACAAAGAGTAAGGATGCTGTTTGTCTCTAAGTCAAATAAAACTACATCTAAATATTAAAACTAGACTTGAACTCAGTGCCACCGATACTTCAGAGGGTTGTGGGGCCACAGCTGGTGTAAGAGGCAGGAAGAACAGAAGCATTCTAAGAGAAATGGGTATACCAGAAGCCCCATGCTTTAGCTGACAGACCACATGTCCCACAGCCTGGGGAATCTACTTTTTTTAAAAGCTATTTATTTTATTTGTTTTTATATTAAAGGACCCACTCTCATTCAGCTCTCAGAACAGGAAAACTCTAAAATGAATAGATCTTAGCAAACCTGCCCACAGAATAGACCCATATGATGCAAGCAACTCTGAGCCCAAACAATGACATCTTCAAGGGTCAATGTTAAATCCTGTTCATTAAGCCTAACCCAGAGAGGAGTGCCGCCTGGAGGACACTGGCACATGCTTCCATTAAATTAGGGAGAGTCATTGGAAGTCTCACTTCACAGGGAAAAGGAAGTTTACATAGGCATCTTACCCCTAGAGATAGTAAATACCAAAAATATGAGCTCAAAAACAATGTTGAAGTAAAAGAATGAATGATAGAATTCTAATAGGCTGTCAGGAGAAGCTATGTCTACTATGGGCAAGGATAGCCTGTCCCTAGTCTTTTAAGATAAGTCAGGGAGGGCTACTAAGCCTTTTATCCTTAAGGCAGTGCCTATGTATTAAGCAAAATCCTTAAAGGTTAGGAATGAATGCAACAAGTCTTTGAGCCTAGGAGTCATAGCCACCTCATTTGAGTAACTTTTCAGCAACAAAGCCCCCAAAAGATCTCAAGTTGGCAAATGGCAGACTGAGCTGGTCCTCTGAGCTGGTCCTCTGACCACGCTGCTGACAAACCTGAACTGGAGAAGCCATTTGGAGCACCTTCCTGGAGCCAAAATACTGGGTCTCTTTCACATAATGACACGGGCACTGGCCAGCTGGTAGGTATTCAGGGGAATTCTATAAGAGGATTGCTAAAGGGGAAACACAGCAGACAAAGAAGTAATGACTTTGTCCCAAATTAGAGGACTAAGCCAAAACTCAGACTTCAGGGTCCCTTTCTCTGTATGATTCCTGCCCAGTCCTGAAAGCCAGATGAGAAAGGATGCTTCCGAAAAGAACAAAGGCGTGGGAAGACCACTAGCCTCAGGAGATCTGAGGCATAGATCTTTGTTCTCTAGAGCCAGGAACCTTGAAGCAGGATGCCACACCTACAAATTAGGGTAGAACCGCCCTACCTCCCAGGCTTGGCATAGGAACAAGTCAGAGTTACATAGGAGGTGAGGGAGAGAAAACCCTTTGAAAGCTGTTAACACCCTCAATAATAACACAGGGATAGTTATTTCAGAGCTAAAAGGAAAAGAGGTGATGGAGAAGTTGAGGAAATGTCTGATCCTGACACCTAAATGCCAAACCATACCCATCATTGTGATGCTGCTCTCTTTCTTGCATGACCAACCAGCCCAGTTAGCCTGGGATTTTCCCAGTTTTAGCACTGAAAGCCCCACATCCTGGGAAACTCCTCAGTCCCGGGCCAACTGGTCACCTACTCCTGCCCTTCTTTGTAAACCAAATCAACTGTGACTATCCAACATGCCACCTTAGGGGGGAAAGTTATAACTATTTCCCTACAACATAATCCTAATGATTGTACTTAATACATTTTTATACTTTTATGACCTTTTACTGATTGACTGGAAATGTGCTATCCTTTATTAGAAGAAAAAAATAAACACGATTTTTCAGAATTGCTTGCAGTTCTGAGTCCTCTCTCATCTATCTATCCTTCTTTGCATTCACTCCTCTGTTCATTCATTTATCCACCCATCCATTCACTTATCTACCCAATAAACTTCTATTAAGCCCCTGCTAGATGCCTGTGATGTGCTAGGAGCTGCAAGGAACTCATCCCTGACTTAAAGAAGCTCATAGCCTTGTTGGGCATAGAGTGTCAAAACAGATTTGATCCAATGTAAGAGTGTGACACAAACCAAACCGGATACAAGCATTAGAAGCATCACACACAGTCCCCCCTCTCTGAAACTCTACCCTAGCTACTCCCCTCTCCTGGAAGCCTGTGCCAACCTCAAACCCAAGTTGATTAGGTGCCCTTTCTCATTCACTCATTCAGCAGATATCACACAGTGCCTGCCGTCCACAGCACTGTGGCAGGCAGCAAGCATGAAACAGGAGACAAAGAGAAGTTCAGCTCCTGACCTCCAGGGATTTACAGTCTAGAAGGGGCGACAGGGAGGAGGGGAAGAGGTAGTTCCCATGGCAATCAGAGAAGGCTGCTCTAAGAAGGAGAGGTTCCAGCTGCCACCTTAACCATGAGAGAATTAAGTATGAAAGCCCTGAAAAAGGAACACAGTTTGGTGGATTCAAAAAGTTAAGAGAGAAAAGAGGTCAGTGTGACTAGAACCCAGTGAGCAGGAGGAAATGCCCCATAACAATGTTAGTAATCACAACTGCATGAGATTACTGCGGGCTAGGCGCTGGTCTAAGCACACATCACCACAGAACCTCACAGCCACCCGGCAAGTAAGTACCATTATTCTCCCCTATTTCATTTAGCATTGGTGACATAATGAACCACCCCCAAGATTTAGTAGATTAACACAATTATTCATGTGCTCACGATGCTGTACCTGGGCAATTTGGGCTGGGACCTCCCTCCACATGGTCTTCATCCTCAAAGACATCAGCCAGCCTTGTCACATGGCAGCAATGTTCTGGGAGTAAGAACAGAAGCTGCAAAGTCTCTTGACACTGAGGCTCAGAACTCACACATCATCTTTTCCACCACATTCTCTCAAAACAAGCCACAAGGCCAGCCCAGTTACAGAGGGGTGGGAAAATATACCCCACCTTTAGTGGGAGGAGTTACAAAGAAATTTGAGGCCATTTGTAATCTACCACATCCCATTTACAAAAGGAGAAACTGAGGCAGAGAGCGATTACATGAATTTGGCACAGTCACACCATTAACAAGTGGGGAGGCAGCATTCTAACCCCAGAAGTCTGAAACCAGAGCCTATACTCTTAGCCACTGAGCTACACAAATGTGAGACAGGGACCAGACACCAGAGGGGCTTGTCTTCTCGACATTCCTTTGAGAGACAAGGTAAGCACAGTGCTTAGCTAGCCTGAACTCCATCCCAACTCTGTCACCGACTGGCACGGTGACCTAGCCCACACTGTTCAGCTGGGTTGTTCACCCAGACAAAAGCTTCAGAAAGTAAGGAAGAAAGCAGCCTCAGGAGAACCGGAATGCCAATATCTCCCGTGAGCTGATCACCCAGCCAGAACTTTCCATTCTGCACACAGAGCCCGAGGAGAAATCAATCCCATAGAAGTGAATTACGCCAGGTAACCAGAGACCCAAAGCGGGATGGAGGGGTGGGATCCAGAAAGTGGGGACCCTGAGCTGGGGCAATGCCCAAGGTGGGTCTTTAGAGGGCACAAGAGCCGCCCAGTCAAACTTCAGGACTCCTGCAAGGATTCGGGCATTTTCAGACAAGAGCTGAGACCGGCAGCCTTTTGTTCAAAGGCGTTCTGGTGCCACCTAGCCGCCGTGGAGGAGCAGCTAGATGAGGGCTCTTCTTGCAGCCAGAGCAGGGAATCAGGGCAGGGGGAACCAAGCCAGGAGTCAGCAGGCCAGATTTCAAGTCTGGCTCGGCCCGGGGTTTCTGCTGTGACACTAGACAAAACCCTTCACCAGGTTTCAACTTGACAAATCCCTTCACCAGGTTTCAACTTCAAACTGAGGTTTAGTTTCCCCAAATGCTCAAGGTGGGAGCTGGGCTGTTCTAACATCCTGTGGTTCTGAAAGCTATTTTGGGAAGGCTGGTTACAGTATAGGAATGACACCTGGTAAATCAATTTATTGTTAGATTCTCACACGTGCGTGCATGAACACACACACACACACACACGCATGCACACACGGTGGAAGATCTCATGAGGGAGGGACCTGCCATCTGTTCTCTGCTGTGTTCCCAGTGCTGGGCTCACTGCAGTGCTCAACAAGGTTGTGTTCTTGCTGTTAAAGAAAAATCATAGGGCCCGGCCCGTGTGGCTCAGTGGTTGAGCATTGACCCATGAACCAGGAGATCACAGTTCGATTCCAGTCAAGGTACATGCCCGAGTTGTGGGCTCAATCACCATTGGGGGGCATGCAGCCAATTGATGATTCTCCCTCCGCATTGATGTTTCTCTCTCTCTCTCTTCCTCTCCCTTATTCTCTGAAATCAATAAAAATATTTTTTAAAAAGAAAAATCATAAATGGGGGCTGATCTCAGCGGGAGCGTAAGAAGGCAGGAGGGCAGGACTCGCATCTGGGGAGATAATGGACCTCCAGTCGTTTGGAGGCCCCAGATTGCCTTTTTCAGATCAGTAGATATTAAGGAGTTTAAGTACCTACAGAGAGGCAGGGCAGGGCGCCCCATCTCCAGCAGTCAAAGAGAGCTGGTGCTAGGACGCCTCCTTCCCTGACACAGGCTTGGACTCATTCCAGGTGCTAAACTGTGTAAGGAGTTGGGGAAGAGGAGCTTTAATCTCCTACAATCTCCATCAACATCTCCAACCACCCCCAAAAAGAACAGCTGCTCACCACCTAAATAAAGCACTGAGACAAGTCTCCAGTTCCCCTCCCTGCACAGCACTTCCGCTAGCCCCTCCTGTGCCCACAATTAGATGCCAGTCTGTCTACTAGAGGGGCTAGCTCCACGCAGGTCACACCCGGGGATAGGTAAGCCCAGGCACCTCAGGAACCAAGACCACCTGGACCCAGCAGTATCCTCAGAGCCTGTCCTCAGACCCCAGTTCAACAAAGGGAGGGCTAGCTGACTGAATTTTGAGGAAAAAATTGTTGGGGTTTTGGGTTTTTTTGTTTGTTTGTTTTTTCAGTAGTATGAGCCCTTCTCATCCCAACTAACCTATGTTCCCACAAGATGAGGTGAAAGATATTCCTGAAGATGACAAAACTCAGAGAAGAGATAAGCAGAGGAGCTCACGGTCACTCAATAATTTAGATTTAGAGCTGAGTCTAGAATGACACCCCTCAGTGAGGGCTCTTCAACCACCTCATCAGCCAGAGATGAACTAGTAATCCTTTCCAGGGCTGCATGGACATTTACAAATGAGAAGATTAACACAAAAGGGTAACATTTTAAAATAGGCCACATGGCCAGTGAGTCAGAGATCTGTGTGACTATGGAGTGCTTCCAGAGCTCCTCAGATCACCCTCTTTGCAAAGGGCAGCCTGCGGGTGAGGCTGGGGCTATACCAGTGAGAAGTCACCTCTCAGAGTCTCCACCTGCAGAGGCGAAAATGAATTCTGAAGCCCCAACTGCTACTTCTGAGCCTCCAATCCTGCCTTTAAAATAACTCATCTCTCTCTCTCTCTCTCTCTCTCTCTCTCTCTCTCTCTCTCTCTCTCTCACACACACACACACACACACACACAAACACACACACACACACTATATATATTACATATATATATTACATATACATTTGTCCCTTTTATTGGATATAAAAGACAAAAATGTGAACAGAAGCATACATTTGCTTTCCCCATTTTAACATATTGGTACGTTGGACAGTGAGTTCTTTTCCAAAAAGAGAGCACAAGAACCCTGGGCAGTGGGCCACTTCCAGCAGCTTTTCCACACAAGTGGCCTGCATCGGCTCATGCTGAGGACTTTCCTAAAATTTCCCAATGGTCCATAAACCCCAAACCAGGAGCAGCTGGCCTCAGTGTGCCCTATACCTCTTGCTAAGCAGCCCCAAGCCTAGCATAAGCAGAGACCAGTCTCAATTTGCTGTAACTTGGTGGCACCAAGCCTGGCATGAGCTGCAGCCAGTGTTGTCTTAGAACAGTGATGGCGAACCTTTTGAGCTCGGCGTGTCAGCATTTTGAAAAACCCTAACTTAACTCTGGTACTGTGTCACATATAGAAATTTTTTGATATTTGCAACCATAGTAAAACAAAGACTTATATTTCTGATATTTATTTTATATATTTAAATGCCATTTAACAAAGAAAAATCAACCAAAACAATGAGTTCGCGTGTCACCTCTGACACGCGTGTCATAGGTTCGCCATCACTGTCTTAGAACATAGCTTCAACTAAGCAGCCACAAACCACACACACATGGCAGCTGACCTCAGCTCGCAATGTGGTGCCCACCAAAAGGTCCCAAGACCAACACTAGTGGAAGCCAGCCTTGACTCTCAGCATAGCCTCTCCCAAGTGCCACTGAGCCCAGCACAAGAGACGATGACCTTAGCCTGCACAGGAGCCACTCCCAAGACACTCCAGAACAAACACACCCAATGGCCAGCTTCAGCTCACACCAGGCACCACCCAATCAGCTCCACAAATAACAAACCAAAGTGCAGACTCTGTTGACACCACAGCCCTGCTAAAGTTAAGTGACTCCAGCTCCATGGGGTCAACCCCCAAATAATAGCTTGTCCAATGTAGTCACATCCAGCCTTCACAGCCAGTCACCTGATGGTCAATCCCAGCCACTGACATGCCAACAGCAATCAAAGCTCAACTGCAACAGGAGAGCATACACAACCCACACATGGGACACCCCTGTAACACCTGGCTCAGATGAATAGGCAGACTGCGCCACGGGGCCTCACAGGGCACCTACTACATAAGGTCATTCTACCAAGACTGGGGAACATAGCAGATCTACCTAATACATAGAAACAAACACAGGAAGGCAACCAAAATGAAGAGACAAACATGTCTCAAATGAAAGAACAGGACAAAGCTCTAGAAAAAGAACTAAACGAAATGGAGGCAAGCAATCTACCAGATACAGAATTCAAAACACTGGTTAGAAGAATGCTCAGTGAACTTAGGGGAAAAATAGATGAACTCAGTGAGAACTTCAACACAGAGATAAAAAACATAAAAAGTAACTAATTATAAGTGAAGAATATATTAACTAAAATGAAGAACACAGAAGAATACATTAGAGGGAATCAACAGCAGACCAGATGAGGCAGAGATTGATTCAGCAAAGTAGCAGAAAACACCCAAGTGGGACAGTAAAAAAGAAAAAAGAATTTTAAAATATGAGGATAGATTAAGAGGCCTTTGGGATAACATCAAGCATCCCAACATTCACATCACAGGGGTACCAGAAGGAGGAGAGAGCGAGCAAGGGATTGAAATCATATGTGAAGAAATAATGACTGAAAACTTCCCTAACCTGGTAAAGCTAATAGAAATATAAGTCCAGCAGATGCAGAGTCCCAAGCAAGATGACCCCAAAGAGGTCCAAACCAAAACACATTATAATTACAATGCTAATGGTTAAAATATATGCACCCCTATATTCATTACAACATCATTTACAATAGCCAAGATATGGAAGTAACCTAAGTGTCCACTGAGAAACAAAATAGATAAAGAAGATGTGGTACATATTTATAATGTAACATTACTCAAACATTACTCAACCATAAAACAATTTTTTAAAAATCTTGCCATTTATGACAACATGAAAGGACCTAAAGGGTATTATGCTAAGTGACAAAGATAAAATACCATATGTTTTTGCTTATATGTGGAATCTAAAAAACAAAAATAAATGAAGAAACAAAACAGAAACAAACACAGATACCGAAAATAAATTGATGGTTGCCAGATGGGAAGGGGTGGGAGGATGGGTGATAAAGGGGAAGAGTTTAAGAAGTACAAATTGCCAGATATAAAACTAGTCATGGGGATATAAAATACAGCATAGGGAATATAGACAATAATATTGTAATAACTATGTATGGTGCCAAATGGGTATGAGACTTAGTGGGATGATCACTTTGTAAGTTATATAAATGTCTGATCACTATGTTGTATACCCGAAGCTAATAAAATATTGTATGTCAACTGTAACTGAAAAATAAAATTTTTTTAAAAAGAACCCTGGGCAGATTAATGCTGGCTGGGCTTCAAGTGAAGCCATCCTCTTTTCAAGGAGCGAAGAAAGCAGAGAGGAGACTCAAGACCCAGAAAGGGGATATGAAGTTGCAGGAGGTTCTGCTACTCTCAATTGTCCCATGAGCCTGCTAGTTACGCGTCTATTTTTCTTTTTTAATCACCCCTAGAATGTTAGAACCTGAAGTCACAGGCCATGAATGATTGATTCCCCTGTAGGTCACCCTGGGCTAGAATCAAGCCTTGGCCAATGGTAGTAGCGGGCTGGCTCAAAGAGTGTTTTCTCATCTAGTCCTGACCACAAACCCAGAAGAAAAAAGTGGGAACATTTCCTCTGCTTTCCTATACCAGGAAGTCTCTGTCTCAGTCACCCAACTTCTCTTCCCCATAGGCCAGTGGTTCTCAACCTTCTGGCCCTTTAAATACAGTTCCTCATGTTGTGACCCAACCATAAAATTATTTTCGTTGCTACTTCATAACTGTAATGTTGCTACTGTTATGAATCGTCATGTAAATATCTGATATGCAGGATGGTCTTAGGCGATCCCTGTGAAAGGGTCGTTCGACCGCCAAAGGGGTCGCGACCCACAGGTTGAGAACCGCTGCCATAGGCAGATACCAGAAGGTGATCCAATGAGCCAAGTTGCAGGAATATCATTAGTTCTTGACAACCTATCTTCAAAGGGTTCCATGCATGCCATACTCTTGTCTCTATCTCAGATCTCTTCCTTCCATGGGTCAGCCACCACAACTAGGCTGAGACTCATCTCAGGAGGAAGCCAGCCTCTCTTTTGCTCACTTTTCTCCCTTCTACTTCGAACCACTGGACTCAGTTATAAATAAAAAAATGTTCCCATTCTGCTAATGTTTCTTATGGAACTAGTCTGGACAGAGGGGAGCAGAAGAATGGGGAAGTGGAGGCCCAGAGAGGGGAGAAGTGACTGTCCACATGGGGTAGACATGCCTGAGTTCTCCATGATGCCACGAAAATACCATCAAAATTCCAACACTCTTTTTATCCCCATTTTAGAGGTACGCAAACCGAGACTCAGAAAAGTAATTTACCCAGAGATGCACTCTTCATAAGAGGTAGACCAGTGTTCCAAACCCAGATCAGATTCCCAGCTCACTGTAATTAGCAAGCAGGACAGCCTAGTCTTTGGGAAGCAGCAGGCCCTGTGATTTTCCAGAACAGTCCTATCTCATGACCTCCCTCAAGGTTTCAAACTGTACCTCCAGCAACTTAAACTTTCTAGCCTCCTTCCCTCCCAGCATCTCTACAGGCATACCCTCCAAACACTGCATGGAGCCTGGGAGAAAAATTGGCACCCTAGAAGACATGTTGCCATTGGCCGAGCTCTAATTGCAGCTCCCACAGCCTACACTATGCCTAGTAGACAAACCATAGCAGAGACACATTAATTTCTGCCCCAGCTGGCTCCCACCATGGGCAGGCTCACATCAGCATGCTCAGAAGCCCCTGCCTGCACCCCTGACGTGGGAGGAATGCCCCCAGCCCTGCCTCTCTTCTTATTTTTAATTAGAAGTTCCATTAAAACCACTACAGCAATGAGGCACACACCAGGCAGCATACTTCAGGACAATTAGCACACTCCTCAGGTTGCTAAAATGGCCTGGGCCCTGGTCTGAGCCGACATAATTACACCAAAACATACAGTCTACCAGGAGGCGCCCATTGTTAAGGGAAAGAAACAATTAGTCACACAATCTATCGAGCAGTTAAATCTGTAGGACATTATTCTGTACACATAAGAGTTTGCCAGGGGTTGAGATACATGGAGATGATCTCTTGCCTATGGCTCAATAGGACCGTGAGCAAACCTCTATGGTTGCCCACCCCGCCCCCATGCTATGAGTGCTCTGAGTGTTTGTGTGTAGATGCCTACCGCGTGCAGAGAATGGTTGTAATTATCCAGTGTCTGGATCACTGTGGACCCGAGCATTCCATTCCTGGACTACGGGAAATAATCAATGGGGTACCTACCTCCCTGCCACTCTCTGAATCCCCAAGCCACTCATTAAAACCTGCCCCTAAGACAGCTCCTGGCCAGTCATTCTGGTGATTCTGAGGAGTAAATAGAAAGAGCTGCAGAAAAACGCCCGAGGCTCCTGGACCATTTGAAGCCATCCTCTTGGATTCCACAGGCTTCCATCCTCCCTCTCCGGCGGAAACCAGCGCACCATCCGCTGGCCAGCAGGGCCACTACAATTAACATTCAACTGGCATTTCCACTGCGCACTCCAGGCCTGTGCTCTCAGCCTTTTCAAATCCTATTCAGCCCAAAGTAATCTTTGCCCTTGCATTTTGGTCCGAGCAGCAGCAATTATTAAGACTGCAGATTATGGTTTATTAGCATTTATTGAACAGCGAAGGAGCCTGGCACAATAGCGACTGTCACCAGGTCTCTGACTCCCAAACTGAAATTAACAAAGCAGCAGGACACAAATACAAACGGCGGAAAGGAAGCCATTTCAGGAAGAACTGTGATTTATGGTTTTTCCTACAAGGCTATGGATGAGATGGGGAGGTGAAGTTTTGGGAAAGGGGGTGGTCAGGCAGACAGGAGCCAGCCCCTGATGGGCCACTCACTTGAGAATCTCCACAGTCACACTTTAGGCGTTATTTGTGGATCTAGAGAAAGTGGTCAAGGGTAAGGGGGCTGCGATTCAAATCCTAGATTAATCCATTGAATGACCTTGTACAAAGTACTTTCCCTCTTGAGGGAAATCACCTCTGGAAAAAGGCTTTGAATATTACCATACCTAGAAGGGAGTATACCAGCTGACTTCCAAACCTATGGTATTTCATTTCTTTTCCCTTCATCCTCTTATTACTTACTAATACTAGCTTTCCAGACAAATCACAGTCAAAGACAAACTCCAGATAGGTGCCGGTCAGTGAGTTTCAGTTTAACATGAGATCTCTGACCAACAAGCAGTGGCTTGTTAGAGCCTCAGGTTAAGAAGCAACGAGACTATAACAGGCACAACAGGAAAATGCAAGGTGGTAGGTTAGCACCGTCTGTCACGGACACAGTGAGGATTCTGGTGGCCAACGTAACACTGCTCTAGACATTACTCTGTCCTCCGTTTTCTCTTATATTTTTTAGAGAATATTTCTAAAAAGAGAGACCTAGTTTCTCACGAGAGATAATGAGAAATGATTTTTTTAAATTGCCTCCATGCTGCCCGTAACTCTAGGTTCTGCTTGAGACCTTGTGGATGCCATGATTCAGATGTAAATATCCCCTGAAATCCATCAATGTCTGGGTAGCTGATTAAGCACCATGGACTATAACAGTGTTCCCTCTTCTGATCTTCAGGCGTTTTCATTTCTGTGAGCTGATGTATTACCATGGTGAGGGGAGGCTCTCACGCATTCTGCTCAGGATAACAGATGAGGTGTGAAATTGATTCCGAGCACCTAGGAGGGTTATGATTCATCATCATACATTAGGCCCCGTGGAGCTTCACTGGATGAGTCCCAACGACACTCAGATCCAGCCACACCCCTGGAAAGAGGACCCTGGGTGACTTGGGATATGTTAAGTACAGCTACTTCAAGTTGGCACCCAATAACAGCTCCCTTTCATTGTCAGTCAACAAACAGTTACTGAGCATCTACCTCGTGCCAGGTGCTGTTTGAGGAGCTGCAGATACCACACTGGACAAGCGAGGCTCACTCATCCCAAGACCTGCCTCCTCTCCCCAGTTAGAACTTACACTCACCACTGAGTAAATACGCCAACAGCCTGGTGCCTGGGGATCAATATTTGACGTGGCCCGAACAAGACAGCATCCTACAATTTTCTGAATGACAGATACTTGGAGCAGCCAACCCAACAATAGTTAATGCTACACCTTCATCATTATTATTCTCCGTACAAAGGATGGGCCCATGAAAATTTCTTTTTTAAAAATATGTTTTTATTGATTTCAGAGAGAGGAAGGGAAAGGGAGAGAGAGAGAAACATGGATGAGAGAGAAACATTGATTGACTGTACAACCCCCACTGGGGATCGAGCCCTCAACCCGGGCATGTGCCCCGACCAGGGATCAACTGGTGGCCTCCCAGTGCATGAGATGACGCTCAACCAACTGAGCCACACCAGCTGGGCAGCCCACGGAAATTTCTAACAAGGGTGTACAGTACATGAGCCCCGCAGGAAGTCGCTCAGTCCAGGGACTTCAGGCAAAAGCCTTCCCTAACTGGAATTGTGTGGAAATCTAGAAATAGTTCACTCTTCTGACAATCAATACCTAAAACCATGTTCTTACACAGGATTGGACAAAGGAAAAGGGAGCAGGACATCAGAGATGCATTAGGAAGCTTTCTGAAAATACATACCCCCGTGGCTTTGTTCTGACACCCCAGAATCTGCCTCTGAAGTTCTGTGCTGGGCATCAGACAGATCTATGTTGGAAAGGTACCCATGGGTGATTCTGGTCAATTTAGGAAACACTGCTTCATTCAGATACAGGCCTGGCCTCTGTCAAAATACAAGGTTCAATTTATAGTAAAGGGCATAGAAACCCACTCTACTGGAGTTCTAGTCCTCATTTCATCTTAATCTGCTGTGTGACCTCAGGCTAGGCCCTTAGGCACTCTGAGCCCCATTTCATTAGATGCCCATGAGAGGAGAAGGAAGAAATGACTTTTTTGTTTTTATAAATATATTTTTTTAATATTTTATTGATTTTCTACAGAGAGGAAGGGAGAGGGAGAGGGATAGAAAGTTAGAAACATTGATGAGAGAGAAACATCGATTCAGCTGCCTCCTGCACACTCCCTACTGGGGATGTGCCCACAACCAAGGTATATGCCCTTGACCGGAATCGAACCCGGGACCCTTCAGTCCACAGATCGACGCTCTATCCACTGAGCAAAACCGGGCAGGGCGGAAATGACTTCTAGAGCATCTTAAAGAGCTGAGATTATGCAGTTATGTTTTTTTCACATTTGCAGGCCAATTTCCAACACTAATTGATTAAGCCCGGTATAAATAATCATTGTTAAATAGTTCTTACAGGAAAGTAATGCATATTTAAGACACATTTGTGCCAGATCAGTCCACTGCATATTTAAATGTCATAATCAAGCCTCTGAGGTGTTCAGTGTGGAGAGTTTATAAACCTCCCAGGAGCAGTCACCCTTGGACTCTGTCACCCTGCCTTCTGCCTTCCCGTCTCTTGCCCCATCTTTTGGATGTCCCTCCAGCCATGGTACTTATTGTCTGACTCTTAAGTGGAAGCTTCTAGATTTCTCTAAAAACATTTTCTGTAAATTCCATCTCTTCACTAAAGAATTCAGAGTTGTGTCTTCTTACACACCTGTAACAGACTGACTTTTTGCCTGATCATCTTCATTTAGCTAATATTCTTGCACTTTTTCGTTCTGATCGCCTGCCTCTCTGAACTCATGAACACCTGCAGGCAAATACTCTGTGCTGATGGCTAAGCAACAAATCAAGTGGCAAACATCGAGGTTTTTATACCTATTGCGCCTCTAGACAGATCATTTCCTTTGATGAATGGGACTGAAATCTGGCTTTCTTGCCCATTCAAGCTAATTATTTTTTCCACACCCCTATCTCCAGCCACATTATAGCTCAAAACCAGCAAGAGTCATTCCCTGGGAATTCTTTACCTGTTCCCACTTGACTCGGCCAGTGTTCACCTGTGGAACGGGGCTTCTATTTCCCTACTGTGCTAGGATCAAAGCATAAGAGAACAGGTCTCAAAACTTCCATGGGCCCTATTCAGTTTGGCTCAATGGATAGAGCATCGGCCTGCAGACTGAAGGGTCCTGGGTTCAATTCCAGTCAAGGGCACATGCCCGGGTTGTGAGCTCGATCCCCAGTAGGGAGGTGTGCAGGAGGCAGCTCATCAATGATTCTCTCTCATCATTGATGTTTCAATCTCTCTCTTCCTCTCCCTTCCTCTCTCTGAAATCAATAAAAATATATTAATAAAAAAAAAACTTCCATGGGATAAGAATTCCATGGGTTTGTGGCAACCCCACACTCTCCCTTCTATTCCCTCCTCCATGCTGCAAGGCCTAGAAGCCTGCACACTGCATTTCCCAGATTCTCTTGCCAGGGACTTTTGCTTAGGTTTGGCCAATGTGAGTCCCTGGCAGGCAGAAAGGAGAAGTCGTCCTGGTTCCCGCATGAGCACAGGTGGTGCCTGTATAGTGTCCAGCAGCAGCAGCCTGGCAAACCTCCCTCAGAGGTCCCAGCATTGCCTGTGTGGGCTCCAGTCCAGCAGCTTCCGCAAGTGACCTCCCCAATCCTGTTTAGTCCTTCGCACACCCCTTCTTCTTTTTACTCCACCATTATCACTAGGATAGTGTTGGCAAAATGGCCTCAATTAATCTCCCTACTCCCCTTTGCGATGTCACTATAAAGCTCCTCCCATCAAAAGGTGGAGTCTATTTCCCCATCTTGAGTCTGGGCTGGCCTGATGACTTGCTTCAGCCAATAAATGGCAGCAAAGCAATGTTGTACCAGTTCCAATTCTAGACCTAAAGACCTTGCATGCTTCCTTTTTGGAATTCCACTGAGCTTCTATGTCAATGAACCCGGGCCAGCCCACTGGAACGTGAAAGACCTCATGGAGGAAAGCCAAGGCCCCAGCCAATCATGAGAGACCTCATGAAGGAATGCCAACTGCCCCAGCCAATCATCAGCCAGACCCCAGAATCAGAGCCACACCCACCACAGATACATGAAGGAGCCCAGCCAAGACCAGAAAAACAATCCGGTTGGCTAATAGACTGGTAAGCAATAATAAAGAGTTGTTCTTTTAAGCTTTTAGTTTCAGGGGGTTTTGTTACCCCACAGCAGGTAACTGATGCAATAACTAATTCCTTACATTAAATCTCTCTTCTATTGCTGTTTCTCTGACTGGACCATGATGGATAAAGGAAACTTCTTAAAAATGCAAATCCCCAATGAACACCCCAGGCAATTTTGATATATGTTGCTCTAGAATATTCTTTGCCAAACACAGCTTGCTTTCAAGGGGCTATTGAGATCATTTTGTCTATACTGTGCCCTCTCGGGCAGTTTACAGATAAGATCACATTTAGAAAAAGCCCAGTGTGATTAAGTAAATACTTAGTAACCAATTCCTGTGTCCAAGAAATGTAACATCCCTGTCAAGGATTCTTTTCTCTATAGTAATCGCTAGCCTTATTCCCTCAAGCTGTGGTTTTTGTCTCTTTCCTCTTATTTCCTGCTCAGAAGAAAAAAAATATAGTGGTTGGTAGACATTTTCTATAAGTAAAACACTTTTTACCCCCTAGGTTAAATAGTCCCAACCAGATACTTTAAATAAAATGAAGAAAGAAAAGAAAAAACCTTTAGTCTCAGACTGATTTTAGATAACCCAAATCTACTGTGTGATTTTCCACAAGCCATTAATCTCTCTGAACCTCAATTTTCTCAACTGTTAAAAGTAATATCTGTTATGAGAAATAAATGAAACAGAGTTTGTAAAAACTTAATGTGCTAGGGCTTGGCTTTCATTTCTCTGAGGTAGAAGTGCAGAATAAAAAATGAAAACCTAAGAATCTGACATGGATCCACATCCCCAAATCCCAGACTTAACAGAGCATATGAATAGACTCTCCCATAATGACAGCTGAAAGGCAACCATACCTATGGCAACAATGTGGGGACTAGGCTTAAGCCAACCACCCTCCCCTGCTCTATGGGGAGCGAATGCCCTATGGACACCCTGTCTCAATGGAAGACCCCCAAAGAGGCTGATCAATTCTTCTGAATTTACCCAAGCAACAAAAAGAGGTTTTTTTTTTAATATAAGCTAATATATTTAAACAACAAAGAAACAATAGAAGCTAGATTCCTATTGCCCAAAACAATCACTGTCAATACTTGAAGTATATTTTTCCACACTTTGCGAGCTGTTCCTTCAACCTCCACTTCAAGCCCTCCCAAAAGAGGCCACAGGCACCACACAGGCAGGGGACAGTGTGGATGAGACTGTGGATCTCAGAGGAAGACGATGGAAGGAGTTTACATCATGCATTCCACAGAAGTCCCTTCCACTTCCCCTATCAGCTCTCTGTTCCCTTAAAGTCCCTCCTAGGCTGTGCTGGGGCAGAGGAGGGAAGAAGTGAGGGAGGAGGTGGAGGGAGGCCAAGGAAGAATATAGAGTTTCTCTTCCTTCCCATATATAATATCCAGCCTTGTTGGAACCTGCCTCCCTCCAAAACACTCCTTTACTATCTGGGGAAGGTTAGCAGCCATTTTGGGTTACTTAAATTTTTTTTATTATTCTGGATTCATACACCATTCATAACCATTGTATTTCTTTTAAAGACATACGTGTGCTCCCCAAGAGATAGCATATGATAAAACTCAACATCTGTTCATGATAAAAACTCTCAACTACAGTAACTGAGTATGGAGAGAAAGTACTTCAACATAATAGAGGGCATATATGACAAGCCCACAGCTAACATCATATTCAATGGTAAA
>NW_005871291.1:1833847-1843519 GCF_000147115.1 Myotis lucifugus
GAGACTTACATAATACTTTAAACAATAAAGAATTTAAATTTTTTAAAAAGTGAGAAACACACACACACACACACACACACACACACAAAGAAAAAGAATTTATGCCCAGAGATGTGGATCCAAATTTCAGCTTTGCCACTTACTAGCTATGTGACCTTAATTGTTTCATTTCTTCCAGCCTCTGCAAAATGTAGATACTCCGAAGTCCTGAGGTTGTTAAAAGACTCAATGAACCTATGAATGTGTGCATGCTTATATATATTCTGATTCTCATTATCATGGTTTTGACTAGTACTCCAGGGAAGTACCCTATTTTCTTGTCCTAATCCAAATATCCCTCGCCTATAGCAAGGAAACAATACCTTAATCAATAAAGAAAAAAAATATATTAAAAAAAGTATAAAAAGGGAAGTGGGAAATGAACAAGATGACAGTGGACTCTTAATATGAGTAACAAAGCTTGTCTAGGTACACAGAGCAATACGGATGGCCATGACTTTAATACCTGCTGGCTCCAATGTCAGGGTGGCTCTGGGGCACCATCATGGTTTCTACATTACTTGCAAAATTGTGCTCAGGAAAGCAGGCCAGCAGGCACACACAGCTCAAAGCAGCCGGGCTGAGACCTGGAAGAGCCTGCTCTTGGGTTAGCGATATCCTAACATCTCACTGTCAGCCCAGGGAACACTTCTCAGCGAGAGTCTTGTCGACTCACCACCAGTAAAACATCCTAACAACAAAATGAACTTCATTAGGAAATAAAATTAAAACCCGTGCAATGGATAAAACCCCACCGACTGAAAAAGATTCGTGGTTGGAAAGGCCAAAATCTCCTGGAAAGAATAAGATGAGGAGAAAGCTAGGATAACCCAAATAAAACTAGGTCTTCCAGCCCTGCTTTGTGGCTGCTCTCTGAAGTAAGGTCATGCTCAAAATAAACACAAATCATTCTCCAAAAGCCTCAAAGAGTAACCAAGTCTTTAGAAAAGGAGTCTTAAAGATGCACAAAAGGGGAGTTAACTACATCACAACTAGAGATCAACAATGAACTCCCCAAAATCCTCCCTGGCCAGCCACACCTCCTTCGCCCAGAGGTGTCCTGTGCACTGCAGCCTCCAGGTGTGTCCCATCCCCAGTCCTCTCTCCTCCGTGACCTCAGGCCCTGCCTCCTGCAGAGCGCCCACCTCCTCACACTTTCTACAGGTCCCCTGCCCCGTCCGCTGCCCGTGTCAGCACCACAGAGGCCGGTGGCTCTGAAGTGAGTCCCCTCCTCCTTAGCAGGCAAGAATGGGAGACTGAATATTGGTTCTTTACTTTCCCTTGTAAGAAACCATTTTTAGTTCCATTAAGTACATCTTTGGGCCACAGTAAAGTTCTAAAGGTCATCACAAGCACTGGAAACCAGCAACTGGTTTTCTGAATCACTTTCTTCTCCTGTTGCCCAGAAAAGATCACTATAGTTTGGGAAGCTATTCGGACACCTTCTCCTACAGGTTTTATATTCAACAGACTGTTCTGTCTTTCTAAGGTTTTAAAGGGGCTCTTGTTGCTTGAAATTTAATCTTTTTTTTTTCTTTCAGTGTTTCTTATTTCATCTTTTCAAGCCTCAGCCAAATGCTTGGGAACCACATGACCATCACTCAAACCACCCCTTTTGTAAAGGGCTTATTTTCCGAGGCCTGGATTTCCATGAACAATTGAGAGGATGACACCTAAATTAAGACACACCTGGGCACAGTGGTTCTCCTGGAAGGGAAAACCATTGTTAGCTTCTCATTTTAAGGCATCTACACTGAACTACAATACCCAAAAAATGAAATTCTCATATACAAATGAAAAACTATGTTACATCTAAATCACAGTGTCTCAAGAGCATGACATTATTCAACAGACACACCTGGTGCCCAACGTCCCCGATGTCAAAGGGCAGAAAAACCTTTGCCTCATCCTAAGCTAAGTTTAGCTTTGCAGCAAAGTGGTCTTGCTATAGAAGAAAGGTCACAATCCCTGGAATCACAGGCATCAAGTTCAAGTCCTGACCCTGACTCATATGGGCTCTGGGACCTCGGCCAAATGCTAGTAAAAGACTATACTTGCTGATCTCCGAGCAAATTAATGTAGCTGCAAATTCTTCACAGCGTCTGTCATCAATAGGGGAGCTTCTCCAACCTTTGACTCTTAGCTGGTCTGTGACCTGCTTTGACTAATAGAATGTAGCGGACACAACATTGTGTAAGTCCCCAGAGCTCTGTGGCTTCTGTCTCCACCTTCTTGGAATGCTTCCCTGAGACCGCAGTGTGAGGAAGCTAACCTAGACGACTGGAGAAGCCGCGTGGGGAAAAGCAAGGCAGAGCGCACATCTGGCATCAACTGCCAAATAGACAAAAGAGGCCTTCTCCTACCTTCCAATCCAATGACCCGCCGGCATCCAGCATTCTGAGTCCAGGCAAAACCAGCAGATGCACCTTGCAAACCTAGAAAAGCATGAAGAATTAGCCGTGTTGCCTTGAGCTTTGGGGTTGTTTGTTACATAGCAAAGGCTAACTGAGTCCCTATTTTCTCATTCAAGTGAGATGAAAATGCCTACCCAGCTATTAGTTTGTTTATCCAACAAAGCTATTGATGTCCTACTATGTAATATCCATAGACTATATACTCACATATAATGTTGAGAATCAAATGAGATCATGGATGTTAATATACTTGGTAAATAGTAGTTTTTATGATTGTTACTAGCACCTCCCTTTCTCTGAGCTCCCACATTTTCTAAGCACTTAAATTCCTTCGTATTTGATCCTCTCAGCAGCTCAGACAGTATCGTCTCCATCCCTCTCTGATAGAACTGATCCTTTGACATCTGCCCTTCTAGTCTCATGAGAAGACAGGTCTGCCCTTAAATAAAGGAGCTCTGGGACTTTCTTTTTGCAGGACCAGAAATTCACTCCTTATGGGGAACACACAACCACTGCTAAGACGGAGGGCTTTCCCATCACCATCCCAATGCGAGCCTTTCAAAAAATTCTTCAGTAACAACAATAATTGCTAAAATTTATTGAATACTTACTATGTGCCAGGTGCAGTACTCAGCTTTTAGTGAATTGCAGTCTGCCTCAACAGCACTCTGAGGCAGGTACTATGACTATCCCTAGTTTGAGGTAAGGAAACTGAAGCCCCAGCAATATTAAGAAACTTGCCCAAGGACAGATGGTGTGATGTAGCCCGGGCTTCACTTCCTGGTAGTCTGAGCCCAGACTTAACCACCGCCCTGACCAAACTCACTTGAATGTCCCATGCCACATTTCACTGTGGCTCCCAATACTTGTCCAGGACTAAAAATATATATAAACATATGCATATATGTATACATATATAGAGAGAGAGATTTTTAGAGACAAAGAGAGAGGGAGGGAGAGAAACATCTATATCAGAGTAACACATCCATTGGCTGCCTTCTACACGCCCCCTACTGGGTTCGAACCTGCAACCCAGGCATATGCTCTAACTGGGAATTGAAACAACCTTTTGGTGCATAGGATAATGCCCAACCAACTGAGCAACACCAGCCAGGGCAGAACATGTCCTTTGGAAGCTGCGCTCATTGGAGGTCAAGTCCTGTGGTCTTGGCCAAGCCGTCTCTTACTCTAAACCTCTGCTCCCCAGCAGGGAAACTATGCAGGTTAGACCAGGTAAAGTCGAAAATCCCTTCCAGCCCTGAAAATTAAACTGATAAATTCTTCCCCAACATCTAGTTATAGTCTGAGTTTTATTTTCTTTCCTACTAAGGCAACTAATGAGCATTCAGGGAGGGAAAAAAAAAGCAGATGCTATAAGTGTTTTTTAACTAACATAAGAAAATGAAAGGCGAGCAGAAGGGATTCTATTTATATCTCCCTCGAGGATTAGGCCATAATCTAAACCATTTGATTTTTTTTGAATGCATTCAGTCAGAGCTGAAAGCCTGTAGGGTGCTCTTTAAGCCTGACACGGAATGAAATAATTCAATTAAAATAGGCTGAGGCTTTTGCAAGGTATTAAACGTCCTGAAGAGAAGATTTAGGAAGTCCTCAAAGCAGTGTTGGGGAGACCACGGGAAAGCGTAAGAGCTCATGTGGGGTCTTTCTAGAGGTGAGTTGCAGTAACTCAGGGAAAAGACTGCCCTGCCCCAAAGCTTCCCAACAGCTCGAAGGATAAAGCCTATCCTTCCATAGCACGAAGTGAAGGTTAATAACAATCATTAACGAGAACCACTCACAAGCGCCCTCTATAGTCCAGGTGGGGTGCTGACCTAAGCCCTTTTCAGACTATCTCATATACAGTGGGGCCTTGACTTACAAGTGTCCCAACTAACGAGTTTTTTGAGATACCAGCTGTCTCTCCGCAGATTTTTTGCATCGAGTTGACAGAGTAATTTGAGTTAACGAGCTCCTTAACGAGCTCGGTCTCAGAACGAATTAAACTCGTAAGTCAAGGCCCCACTGTAGTGTTCACAATGGTATGAGGTTAAAAATCAAGCCCAGTGCTTGTTGGGCAGCACATATATGTACTAAAATTGGAATGATCCAGGGATTAGCATGGTCCCTGTGCAAGGATGAAATGCAAATTCGTGAAGCGCCCTGTGTTTTTCTGTACTGATTTGTACTTTTTTCTTTATGTAAAAAAATACTATAGTAAACAATTTTAAATTTATAAAAAATCATTAAGCCCATTTTATAGATAAGAAAACTGAGATGCCAAGAAGTGCCCCGACTTGCCTCAGGTTACCCAGCAAGTTGCACTTTTCAGCACGATGCCACTTAGAAACACAAGTGGCATGCTACAGCAGGAATCTGAAATGGGAGAAGCGTGTGGACACAAAGAAATAGAGACACAGTCCCTTTCCTCAGGTGCATACAGTCTGGTCAGCTCTCATGACTGACACGCAGACTAAATTACAAATGATTGAGGTCAGATCCAAACCTGAGAGCAGGTTTTCACATGAGCAGAGCAGAGCAAATCAGATGACAGGAAGTGGAGGATGTGAAATGGGCAAAAGGAGGGTCACCAAAAAGTCACCCTTCACATGTCTGCCCAGGACAGGCCCAGTGAGCTGCTTTCTTTCCTATAACACTGATAAAATTCTTGACTGCAGTTCCAATGTTGGGAAGAGAGGTGGGGGGGTGGGTTCTGTCCCACACCAAGGACTTCCACGCCGGCCTGGAATTCTACAGTTCAACTCAGTTTGTCACTATGCACCCAGAGGTAGCATCGGATTCCACAGGCTAAGGGCTCAGTCCCACATCAGGGCCCACCCCGTGTCCCCACTTCAGATGCCAGTTGCAAGCCCAGTTTTTCTGACTGTCCAGCTAAGATTAGAGGTTCCAACAACCTCCTCCTTAAACTCAGTTAATTTGCTAGAGCAGCTCACAAAACTCAAAGAAACATTTCACTTACTAGGTCACGGGTTGGTTATGAAAGGCTAGAGCTCAGAACAGCCAGGTGGCAGGGTGCAGTGTCCATGCTCTCTGGGCACCTAACAGTCCCCGAATGTCCACGTGATCACTGACCCGGAAGCTCTCTGAAACCCGTCCGTGGGGTTTTTATGGAGGCTTCGCAACAGGCGTGAAGGACGAAATCACTGGCCCATTGGTGAAGGAGCTCAATCTCTCCCACCTTCTCCTCCACGGAGGTCAGGGAGGAGGTGGGCCTGAAAATTCCAGCCTCTAATCCAGGTGGTTTCTCCTGCCAATCAGCCCCTGGCCTTAGGTGCTTTTCAAAGGTCGCTCATTTACATAACAAAAACACCTTGATCGTTTTCATCACAGGAAATGTAAGGGTTTTAGGAGCTGTGTGCCAGAAATGCAGATGAAAACCAAACATGTGCAGGGTGTCCTCCAAAAATATACACACACTTTGAACAATTATTAATTCCAATGGTTTAAATCTGAAAAGAACGAAACATTAATTGAGCTATCAGCTGTTAAATTGTGTGTACATTTTGGGGGGACACCCTGTGGTTATTATAAATCACAATATCACACTGGGCATTCCATGGGATTAGAAGCTGTGTCTTTCTTATTCAGCTCTAAATAACCAGTATCTGGCACCTACATTTTGTTGGGAGAATGGAAGAGTACCTTAAAAAAGAAAAAGAACATATATAAAATTAAGTAATCCAAAAAACAAGAAATCTCAACTCTAAATCTAACCATTCTCCCCTGAAGGCAGAGAGAGAGAGAGAGAGAGAGAGAGAGAGAGAGAGAGAGAGAGCGCGAGCAGGCTGGGGCACGTGGAGGAGGTGGGTGGGGAGGATCTGAGATATCTATTGGTTCAGATGGGAGACTCCGACATCTGAAATGACCACCTTGAATTGCTACACCTAGGTCAGTACATACCTATGAAACTTGAGTGTTCATTAGAATCAACAGGAGAGCTTGTTAAAACACAGATTGCTGCCTCACCCCGAGTTTCTGATTCAGTGGATCAGGGAAATTTTGCCTTTTTAACTAATTCCCAGGTGATGCTAATGTTCCTGGTTCAGGGTCTAGCACTTGGAGAACCTATAACAATCAACCTTCATTGCACATTAGAATCACCTTGGGGTTTATGAAAACACCCAGGCCGTACCTCTGACCAAATCCCTAGGGGCGGGACCAGGGTATGAGTGTTTTTGAAAACTGGGACCAGCTGATTCCAATGTGCAGCCAAACCAGAGAGGAACTAAGTAGGCGAGCATATATAGGTTTGAAGTTCATAGGCCATGAAAATAACAGCTAATATTTATTGAACACTTACCATAAAACACTCACTTTGCTGAGTAAATTACTGCATGATCCCATTTAATTCACATAGGAATCTTTCTAGTAGGGACTTCTATTCCCATGTTACTGATAAGGAGAGTCAGAAATGAAGTAATTTGTCCTAGGCCATAAACTGGTAAGTGACAACCTGGGAATCCAGTTTATGTCTCTATCTGCCTGAAGACTCCTAATCACTAGAGGGGCTGTAGCCTCTTAGTGCTCTGTCTCTGCCTTAAACCTTACTTTGTTGAGTCCAGATGCCAACAATCTGGGCTGGAACAACTGGAATCAGCTTCATATTTGTCGATAGATGATAGATAGATAGATAGATAGATAGATATCTGCATTCATAGACACATACATAAATGAACAAATGCAAATCACAGAATGGTTGTTTTAATGAGTTCAATACTTTTCTTAAAATCCAGCCACTGTCCTGCCTATACTCCTTTGATGGCTCATAATCACTTCAAAGAAAAGTCTAAACCTCAATGTGGCATTCACGTTCCTTGATGATGGGGCCCCTGCCTTGGACTCTCCAGCCCTTCATTCTTCCTCCTCTGTTCTCACCCATCTATTTCCAGTTCCCCAAATCCAACCATGCACCATGCCTTTGTCCACGTTCTTCTTCCTCCTTCCTCCCTCCTTGTCTGCTTGGAGAACTTCTTTCTACTCACCTTTAGACTCAAGTTGACTACCACCTGCTATCCATAATCCTCCCCAGAGCCTTCCTCTGAGCAGTCACAGTGGCACCTGTATCCTGTTCCATTTTATTGTTTCTATTTTTCACTCCCTATACCCTTAACCCAGGGGTCGGCAAACTGCGGCTCTCAAGCTACATGTGGCTCTTTGGCCCCTTGAGTGTGGCTCTTCCTAAGCCTTAGGAGTACCCTAATTAAGTTAATAACAATGCACCTACATATATATTTTAAGTTTAAAAAATTTGGCTCTCAAAAGAAATTTCAATCGTTGTACTGTTGATATTTGGCTCTGCTGACTAATGAGTTTGCCGCCCACTGCCTTAACCTGAAGCTCAGATTCCCTGGCCCATTGCTATCATCACTCCCTCTTGCCCAGCCTTTTAAACAGAATCCTGGCTTTGTCCTGAGAATGAGACTTTCCCTGAAATTCCATCAGGTAAAGACTGTACACTCTCCCGTCCACTAGGCCTGGAGGTAGGGTAGTATCCTTCTTCCTCTCCTCCAGAACATTCTCCTTCCTTCCCCTGTAAAACGCCAACAGTTTTTAATCTCATGTTACCAGATTACACCACCCACCATCCCTCCCTTTACAGTCCTACTCCCAGCCTCCCACGATTCACTTCTGGGATATTTATCTTCTGGCTCAATGTCCCTCTCTCTAATTGTAGTTCTGTCTTCATTATTGGTGATTTCAAGTTCTACTCTTTTGGGGAGGGGGGGTTTAAAATGTTTATGTTCATTTATTTTAAATAGTCAATATAGTCACATGATTCAAAATTTAAAAGGAACACCTATGATGTTACCTCCCCCCCCCCAAAAAAAAAATCAAACCTTAATCTGAACAAGTCTCTATCACTACCAATTTATAGAAAATACAAAAAACAGCTAAAGCATGTTAAACGATGCCAAGTGAATGCAGTCAGCAACATCCAGAATATTACATTTGACCCTTCTAATGTCCTGTTCCCTCAGCTCCTTGATTTTCCTGCCTCCAATGAGTTTGTTCTCCATCCCACTTCACCGGTCACTCCCATGGCCTCACCCCAGACCTAGAACTTGTCATTGCTATGGAGGCCCAGGGCAGGCTGTCCCAAGATATCCCCCCATGACATACTGATTACTGTGAATTAAAGTTACTTTAAAAACTGCCAGTGCAAAACTGCCATCTGACCTCTCTCCATCTGTCACCCTGAAAGCAGGAGGTAAATCTGCCATGTGCAAGGTGCCCTCCCTGCCCCTGGAGGCTGAGACAGACACCCTTCTCACCTGAGTGAAGGATCCAGGCTCAAAAAGTCGGCATAAATAAGCCTTGTTACTAATATACTACCCAAGCCCAAACTTTGTGTAGATTCCTACTCATGGGCACCCAAGTCCAAGTATCCTGTCAGTTCTTCAGAAATGTATTTTATCTTTGTCTAAAACACATAAAAAGTTGGCTGATTCATCACTTCAAGGAGTATCATCTCTGATCTCCCGTGTGCACACACTCAACTGTTATTCTTCTGTTAACCTGGCCATGTGTCCATATTATTATCAGTCCAGCCATAAGAGCCCAAGAAGGGAAGAGGAGGGAATTCTCTCCAAAATCTCACTTTCAAGCATCCTTCTCTCCAAGTGAGTACATGGCACTGGGGACAGAGGGAGAGACAGAGACCAGAAGCTCAGATTCCCTGGTCCATTGCTATCATCACTCCCTCTCCCCCAACAACCTGGCCTCTTCTCACCTTGTCATACTCACTTGGCTAAACCACACATTTTCAGTTCAAACCAAGTCTCTGCCTGCTCTGCACTTGCACCCTGAGAGCTTAAAGGCACTGAAGAAAAACATAGCCACACCAACTGGTCACTGTGAAATCGTGACCATGAACCTCTAGCAGCTCAGACTCCATGCACTCTCCCACCCTCCCAAATGATTCTTCCATGCCTTATCCTATCATTGCAAACCTCAAATCCCCTTCCCCATTTTCAGCTCTTGACTTTGCTTCTCCAAATCGTAAGGAAATAAAGGCAATCAGATAGGAACTTCCACAAGTTCCTACCTTCACTTCACTCTTCTGCATCTGTGCCCAGGGTCTCACAGCCCCTCCCATGGCTGTGAGGTAGGACTCCGGAGACCGTCCCATCTGGCCGCCCAGGGATCCCAGACTCTGCGGCAACCAACCAAGCCAACATTCTGCCCTCTTCATACCAAATTC
>NW_005871292.1:0-71042 GCF_000147115.1 Myotis lucifugus
CATAGTATTCCATCGTGTAGATGTACCACAGTTTTCTAATCCATTAATGTACTGATGGGCACTTAGGCTGTTTCCAGATCTTAGCTATGGTGAATTTTGCTGCTATTAACATAGGGGGGCATAGTTCCTTTCTGATTGGTGTTTCTGTTTTCTTGGGATATATTCCTAGATGTGGGATCACAGGGTCAAATGGGAGTTCCATTTTTAGTTTTTTGAGGAAACTCCATACTGTCTTCCAGAGTGGCTGCACCAGTCTGCATTCCCACTAGCAGTGCACAAGTGTTCCTTTTTCTCCAGATCCTCTCAAGCACTTGTCATTTGTTGATTTGTTGAGGATAGCCATTCTGACATGTGTGAGATGGTACCTCATTGTTGTTTTGACTTGCATCTCTCAGATGATTAGTGACTTTGAGCATGTTTTCATATGTCTCTTAGCTTTCTGAATGTCCTCTTTTGAAAGGTGTCTATATAGGTCCTTTGCCCATTTTTTGATTGGATTGTTCATCTTCCTTTTGTTAAGTTGTATGAGTTCCCTATAAATGTTAGAGATTAAACCCTTATCAGTGATAACATTGGCAAATATGTTCTCCCATGTAGTGGGCTTTCTTGTTGTTTTGTTGATGGTTTCTTTTGCTGTGCAGAGTTTTTTATTTTGATGTAGTCCCATTTGTTCATTTTCTCTTTAGTTTCCAATGTCCTAGAATCTGTATCGGAGGAGTTGCTTGGGCATATGTCTGAGATTGTGTTGCCTTTGGATTCTTCTAGTATTTTTATGGTTTCCCGTCGTATATTTAAGACCTTTATCCATTTTGAGTTTATTTCTGTGTATGGTGTAAGTTGGTGGTCTAGGTTCATTTTCTTGCATGTATCTGTCCAATTTTGCCAACACCATTTATTGAAGAGACTATCTTGACTCCAATGTAGGTTCTTGCCTTCTTTGTCAAATATTAATTGAGCATATTGGTTCGGGCCGATTTCTTGGCTCTCTATTCTATTCCATTGATCTATATATCTGTTCTTGTGCCAGTACAAGGCAGTTTTGAAAACAGTGGCTTTGTAATACAAGCTATAATACAAAGCCACTGTTCTGTTTATATTTTTAATTCGCGTCAATCCGATAGCATTTCTAAAGAAACTACTTAAAACCCTAAAGAATACAAGCAAATAGAGCTCAGAAAACTCTGTAAATGTGGATACTAATCTTAGAATTTACCTTAAAAGAAAATGCAATTGTCCTTTAATGTGTATGGAACACTTGAATTACAAGTAAATAGAAACTTTATATAAAACGGGCAGTGTAAATACACTGAAAACATGTTCACAGGGCTGTGAAATGACTAGAATACTGTTTATATTTTAATTCGAGTCAATCCTATGGCATTTCTAAAGAAACTACTTAAAATCCTTAAAAATACAAGATAAAAGAACTCAGACCACTCCGTAAATGTTGTTATCAATCTTTGAATTCACAATAATATACAACGGAATTGTCCAGAAATGTATATGGAACTCTTGAATTCCATGTAAATGGAACCTTAATATGAAATGGGCAG
Organism: Myotis lucifugus; assembly: GCF_000147115.1. Lineage (NCBI taxonomy): Eukaryota > Metazoa > Chordata > Mammalia > Chiroptera > Vespertilionidae > Myotis > Myotis lucifugus. The sequence continues at coordinate 1,554 of NW_005871292.1, forward strand.
CATAAATACACTGAATACACGTTCAAAAAGCTGTGAAATGATGAGTAAACTGTTTACAGATTTATTTTCGGTCAATCAAATGAAATTCTAAAGAAACTACTTAAAATATTTAAGAATACAAGCTAATAGATATCAGAATACTCTGTAATTGTTGTTACTAATCTTTGAATTCACAATAATAGACTATTGTATTGTCCAGAAATGTATATGGAACACTTGAATTACAAGTAAATAGAAACTTAATATAAAACGGACAGCATAAGTACACTGAAAACACGTTCAAAAAGCTGTGAAATGACAAGAATACTGTTTATATTTTTAATTCTAGTCAATCCGATAGAGTGTCTAAAGAAATTACTTAAAATCCTTAAGAATACAAGCTAATAGAGCTCAGAACACTCTGTAAATGTTGTTACTAATCTTTGAATTCACAATAATATACAATTCAATTATCAAGAAATGTATACAGAACACTTGAATTACAAGTAAATAGAACCTTAATATAAAATGGGCAGCATAACTACACTGAAAACATGTTCAAACAGCTGTGAAATGAAGAGTAAACTGTTTACAGATTTAATTTCGGTCAATCCGATGGAGTTTCTAAAGAAACTACTTAAAATTTTTAAGAATACAAGATAATAGATGTCGGAACACTCTGTAAATGTTGTTACTAATCTTTGATTTCACAATTATAGACTATTGAATTGTCCAAAAATGTATATGGAACACTTGTATTACAAGTAAATAGAATCTTTATATAAAACGGGCAGTGTAAATACACTGAAAACATGTTCACAGGGCTGTGAAATGACAAGAATACTGTTTATATTTTTAATTCACGTCAATCCGATGTCGTTTTTTAAGAAACTACTTAAGATCCTTAAGAATACAAGCTAATAGAGCTCAGAACACTCTGTAAATGTGATTACTAATTTTAGAATTTACCTTAAAATACAGTGGAATTGTCCAATAATGTGTATGGAACACTTGAATTACAAGTAAATAGAACCTTCATATAAAATGGGCAGTGTAAATACACTGAAAACATGTTCACAGGGCTGTGAAATGACTAGAATACTGTTTATATTTTTAATTTGAGTCAATCCTATGGCATTTCTAAAGAAACTACTTAAAATACTTAAGAATAAAGCTAAAAGAACTCAGACCACTCTATAAATATTGTTACTAACCTTTGAAGTCACAATAATATACAACGGAATTGTCCAGAAATGTATATGGAACTCTTGAATTCCATGTAAATGGAACCTTAATATGAAACGGGCAGCATAACTACACTGAAAACATGTTCAAACAGCTGTGAAATGACGAGTAAACTCTTTACAGATTTAATTTCGGTCAATCCGATGGAGTTTCTAAAGAAACTACTTAAAATATTTAAGAATACAAGCTAATAAATATCAGAACACTCTGTAAATGTTGTTACTAATCTTTGAATTCACAATAATAGACTATTGTATTGTCCAGAAATGTATATGGAACACTTGAATTACAAGTAAATAGAAACTTAATATAAAACGGGCAGTGTAAATACACTGAAAACATGTTCAAAAAGCTGTGAAATGACAAGAATACTGTTTATATTTTTAATTCTAGTCAATCCGATAGAGTGTCTAAAGAAAATACTTAAAATCCTTAATAATACAAGCTAATAGAGCTCAGAACACTCTGTAAATGTTGTTACTAATCTTTGAATTCACAATAATATACAATTCAATTATCCAGAAATGTATACGGAACACTTGAACTACAAGTAAATAGAACATTAATATAAAATGGACAGCATAAATACACTGAAAACACGTTCAAACAGCTGTGAAATGACGAGTAAACAGTTTACAGATTTAATTTCGGTCAATCCAATGGAATTTCTAAAGAAACTACTTAAAATCCTTAAGAATACAAGATAATAAATATTAGAACACTCTGTAAATGTTGTTACTAATCTTTGAATTCACAGTAATAGACAATGGAATTATCCAGAAATGTATATGGAACACTTGAATTACAAGTAAGTAGAACCTTTATTTAAAATGGGCAGTGTAAATGCAGTGAAAACATGTTCAAACAGCTGTGAAATAACAAGAATACTATTTATATTTTTAATTCCAGTCGATCCGATGGCATTTCTAAAGAAACTACTTAAAATACTTAAGAATACAAGCTAATAGAGCTCAGAACACTCTGTAAATGTGGTTACTAATCTTAAAATTTACCTTAATAGACAATGGAATTGTCCAGAAATGTTTATGGAGCACTTGAATTCTAAGTTAATAGAACCTTTATATAAAAGGGGCAGCATAAATACACTGAAAACACGTACAAACAGCTGTGAAATTATGAGTATACTTTTTACAGTTTTAATTCCTGTTAATCAGATGGCGTTTCTAAAGAAACTACTTAATTCCTTAAGAATACAAGCTTATGGAACTGAGAACACGATGTGAATGTGGTTATTACTCTTCTAGTTCACAATAGTATACATTGAAATTGTCTAGAAATGTATATGGAACACTTGAATTACAAGTAAACAGAACCCTAATTAAAAACAGGCAGGTTAAATATTCTGAAATAACGTTTTAACAGCAGTGGAATAAGTAGTATACTGTTTACAGTTTTAATTCCGGATAATCAGATGGCGTTTTTAAAGAAACTACTTAAAATCCTTAAGAATACAAGCTTATAGATCCGGAAAGTATGTGAATGTCGTTATTACTCTTAGAATTCACAGTGGTAGACCCTGAAATATCTAGAAATGTATATGGAACACTAAATTTTCACAAATAGAGCCTTAATATCTAAAGGGCAGTGTAAATATACTGAAAACTCAAGTTCAAACAGCTGTGAAATGATGAGTATACTGTTTACAGTTGTAATTCCGGTTCAATGAGTTGCTGTTTCTAAAAGAATCTATTTAAAACCCTTAAGAATTCAAGCTTATAGAGATCAGAACACTGTGTGATGTGTTTATTACTTTTAGAATTTACAATGATAGACCCTGGAATTGTCTAGAAATGTATATGGAACACTGAAATTACACAAATAGAGCCTTAATATCTAAAAGGCCCTGTAAATACACTGAAAACTCGTGTTCAAAAAGCTGTGAAATGACAAATATATGGTTTACATTCTTAATTCTGGTTCAATGACTTGGAGTTGCTAAAGGACACTAGTAAAAACCCTTACAAATTTCAGCTTAAGTGCTTAGAACACTAAGTGAATGTGGTTATTACTCTTAGAATTCATGATGATAGACCCTGAAATTGTCTAGAAATGTATATGAAACACCTCGTCTAACATAATTAGAGGCTTAATATCTAAGGGGCAGTTTTCAATACACTGAAAATTCATGTTCAGACAGCTGTGAAATGATGATTGTAATGTTTACATTTATAATTGGGGTTCAATGACTTGGTGTATCTAATGGAAACTTGTAATAACCCCTAAGAATTGCAGCTTATAGAGCTCAGAACACTAAGTAAATCTGGTTATTTCTCTTAGAATTCTTAATGATAGACCATGAATTGTCTAGAAATGTATAAGGAACACTTGAATTACAAGTAAATAGAGCCTTAATATCTAAAGGGCAGTTTAAATACACCCAAAACTCACATTCAGACATCTGTGAAATGATCAGTATTACGTTTACATTTATAGTTCTGGTTCAATGAGTTGGCGTTTCTAAAGGAATCTATTTAATAGCCTTAAGAGCCATAACCAGTTTGGCTCAGTGGATAGACCATTGGCCTGAGGATTGAAAGGTCCCATGAAATGAAAATTTTGGTTAATACTATTTGAATAATTACTTATTTCAAGTTGGCCAAATTTAATTAATTTGAAAACTTGACAACTATTTTACTGTCAAATTTCATATTCTAACAATAATCTTAATTTACACTGTAAATATTAATTGAAAGGATCACTTTACATCCTTGAGGAGGCCTAAGCATTTCTGTTTGTTAGGCTAGATTTAAATATAGGGTCTATTAACTAAGCCTTCGTTTTTCTGGGTACCATTTTCAGCTGGACCAAGTCTCTTCTGTTATTTGGTTCCTGATTTGGGCTGGGCATGGGAAGCAAGAAACAGCCATGGGGACAGGAACCCTTCCTCATAAGGGGCGAGTGTTCAAGCCCCTGCACAATTGGGTGGGTGAGGATCTGTGCCCCACCTCTGTTGAACCCCAAGTTCTCTCCTACTGGCCCCCACTGTGCCTGTCTTAGGTCGCCCCACCCTGAGGGATCTTACCCATCATTGACTACCAGTCATCTCTGGGCCAAGTAGGGTGATGTGAGGTTCAGTTCTGTCTCCTTGTTAACCTATGTCCCTCTGGCCTCCATGCCCAGCAACTGCCTTTGGATCCCCTCGCCTGCTGGCGGGGCCCCGGCATTGATCATAGGGAACCCAGGTTTCTTCTCCAGAGAGGGCCCAGCTTACGCCATTGGGCAAGAGACAGATCCATGGTACCAGCTTTTCATGATCTCAGCTTGAACGGAGAGCTCAGATAACAGCTATAGGCAATTGGAATCCTCTTGGCAAAAAAAGGTCAAGAGAGGTCAATACAGAATGCTTAAGTGCCTTCCCAGGAGGGAATAAATCCTTTCATGTCCTTAAAACATTCAAAGAATTAATTTGTAAGTTTGTTTGGGATAAATGCACAATATACTGTTGTAAAGCATCAAAAATTATGAATAAAACTTGTAGAATAATACCATGTAAGAATATTCTTTGCTCTAGGTCATGACAACTTAATTTTAAACTGGCTGTCTCAAGGTTTGGAATAAGGAACCTAGTTAGCAAAAAAAAAAAAAAAAAGCAATTTACAGAAACAGAGACAGCATGCTATCCAAATTACAGTTTTGGGTAAACACATTATCTAGAGTCCTTGGGTAACCTAGGTTAAACTTAGGCATGTTATCTAAATTACAGTTTTGGGTCTCCAGAACACTGAGTTGATACACTAACTGGAGCCCTCTGACCTTGGGATAGCTGTGCTGTCCTTCCCAGATAAAGGGAAAATGTGCCTTCTAAGACTAGTATGAAACTTATAGTTTTTACCTGAATTAATTGTTACCATACTTCACTTTACCGTGCCCCAGGTGGTCTCTGGGCTGTTGGTTGTCTGGTTTGTATTCTTCCTGCTGGATTACACTTGGAGAACTTCAACTCAAAAAAGAAAAATGTTTCTCTTTTACACAAAGTAACCTATAGGGTTACTTCCTTAATGTTGACTGATAGTGCCACAAGGCCATGTATTTCAAGTCAAAGTCATTAAACATTTATGGTGACTGTACTTATTTTCAGATTTGGTATTTTAACAGCAAATCATTAGATTATCCTATAAATATTAGTGGAAGATATTTCAAAATATTAAAATTTCTCCTTTTTATTAAATTTAAAATAATATTTTTAAACAGCATTCCCTTTCGGCTTATTTGCATATACAGAGGGATCATGGGAAGCCTTCAGTTACTTTTTAGAAGAATTTTACTTTACTAGGATTCAATTGCTTACAAAGATTAGTAAATTTAGTAACGTTTTATTCTGATACACGAGGTGCAAACGCTGCCCCACCTCCAGCCTAATTTAAAATGCAGTGGCATGGTGCTTTTGTTAGTTTAAATAAAGACATTGCTACTAATAAATCAATTTTTTCTTTTATTTGGCAGAAATTCCTTATGCATCCAAGCATATTATATTTTGAAATATTGCACTCGGGAAAAACTGTCAAATACATATCTAATTAAAAAATTTTCAACACTTAAAAACAGTTCTCAACATAATAGGATCTAGTCTTGACCATGGAATCAATTACTCTTAATTTGTTTATGATATATATATAACTGTGGTTCTACTGAGAATTTAAGATATCTTTTAAAAATGTCTCTATCTACAAGCCTTTTAAGAAATATGAGCTCTATTTTCGGCCCTTATAAAGCCAACTGCTCAAAACATTGGTCTATCATACCACTAAAATTATATTAAGACTGTGATTGCTAATTTATTAAGCATTAAAGATATCTTCTTAAAAATAGTATTAAATAAATCCGAGAGGCAAGCACACTTTCTGCCCCATCTGCATTTCCGTAGTAAAACTCTGCCTTAAAACTCCACCCCTGAAATCCCATCCTGCCTCAGTGAGCAGACATTCCTTGTGTGATTGGCTAAGTCAGAGGGAGGGGCCTTTGCTGTTTCAACATGGCGGCTGCCAAGTCACGCAGCTCAACATTGTGGCTGTCTAAACTGTTATCTGACAGAAAAGATGATTTCCTTATTCTCACAATAAACAAGGGAAGAGCAAACCAAAATCCCTAAAAGATAGATAGCCAACATTATATTGCAGACAAACAGAAATCTCATTAGCTGTTTATACCTTTTATAATTATCTTAAAGAATATCAATTAAATTTAAACTAGTTTTGTATTAAAAATTCAGTTGAGATCTTAAAATTAATCCTCTTTTTTAATCAGACCAATGAGTAACATATTTTGAATTCCTAATTATTTAAGAGAAAACACATTTTATTTTTTCAAAAACAAGTTATACATTAGATATTTAATTAATTTCTCCCCATTCAATTTGCACTTTAAACTTTCAGAGCTTACAAGTCAAATATTAGCAGTTCTTTGATTAACTACACTTTTATATTTTTAAGAATAAATTTTAAAATCTAATAATTAACTTTAAACCGTGTTTTTTCTGCCCCGGGAAACTGAGAAGCAAACTTGTAGGTATTAAAAAATGACTACTGGCGGAAAGCTGATTTCAAAGGAGCCACCTTTTGGCCGCTTGACCTTTTCTGGGAAGGTCGGCTAGCAAAAGGTGTAGCCATTGAAATGCAAATTAACATTCCTAAAGATGGCTGCTGGCGGGCATTGGATTACCTGCATGCTAGGGGAAGGGCGTGTCTACCCCTCCCTCCATTAAAAAAGGGTGTAGATTTAAACTTTTTAATGGCAAGAAAAGAGACCTTAAACTTTCAGAGCTTTAAATCTTAGGTAGCAAATTAAATACTTAGCATTTTTCAAATCAATACTTTTACATTTAAGGATACATTTCAAATAAAATATAAGGCATTTTCAATTAATAAATTAACTTCTATCATCTAGACTTCATACTAGGCATACTCAGATCAATATTTCAGTATTATAAATCTCAATACTTTTAGATGATTTGAACTTAAAAGTTTTAAGTTTCCAGCCAATAAGCCTGGCATAGCTGCTAAATTTCAAAATGGTCACAATTTTCCTCCTGGGGAAGTCAAGAAGCAAACCCATAGCTATTCACATGTAAACTTGACTATCAACTTCCTGGTGGTACTTGCCTCAGGGCGGGAAATTTCAAAAGAGCTACTTTAAATCGCCTTGGGAAACCAGCCTGTATTTCTTTGTCAGGTTCATCTCCGCCATTTTTAAGGCCAAAACAATCTCGGGTTTTTATTCTGTACACAGCAAAAGGTCAAGTTCAGTTCAAAACTATGCGCACTCGTTTTTAAACTGGCCTTTTCCCTTTACATGTGCACAGAAATCCCAGATGCATTTATGAATTTGTAAAAGCTTTAAGTCATTAGCTGGAAAAAAAAAGGATAAAGATGGCGAAGATGAGGCGAAGAAGTGGCTTTCTTGGGGAGTGATGTCCATATTGGATGGCCACGTGGGCTTCTTTATTCCCTTCCCCCACATCCTGCTTTGGGGGAAGTTTCAGCAAATGACTCAGATGGTGTATTTTTCCCAAAGTCATGCTTAATAGAAAAAGACATTTTAAATTTTTTTCTATTTCGCTTTCTAAAGTCATGGCTAGCACCCAAGGTTATCTTAGCCAAAGTTTGGTTGTCATAAGATGTTCTTCGGTAATTTTTAAATAAAACATTAAGTAATCTCATTGTAGGAGAGCTTACAGCTCTGCCCTCTCTTGCCACCTTTGAATCTCTCCACACCAGAGGCGGATTCGGCAGTGGGATTTCATTTCTTATTACAGATTTTAGATTCCAAACACAAATTAAGATATTAATTTGAACAAGAAACCACATTGAGATGACCATGGCACTCTTTTTTTTCAGCCTAATTTAAAAGAGTACCTTTTAATATTCCAATTTCTTTATAGTTTTGTTACAGGAAAACCGGACAAGAACCAGACAGCGCTCTGAGAGTTTGGAGTTACACGTTATTCACCGTGGCGGGCTTAGGGAAATGAATCCAAAATCTAAGCAAAGCTACAAGCAGAACTTTCCTTTTTATAGAAGAGCCAGCCCTTTGTGTGCTTGCTGGTGGCGGCCTTGAAAACTATACAGTTTTATCCAATTAAAAAATGCACCTGGCATGGCATTGGGTGTATCTAGTCTCTGGCTTACAAGGTCAGATAGCTAAGTTTATCTCCCTCACTATTCAAGCAGGCTTAAAAAGCAAAGTTACTTTTTCAGAATAAGAGGCTGTCCAAAGAATAGCAGAGAATTCCAAACAGTAGTTTTACAGAATAGGGGTTTTCCTTCACATTCCCCCCCCTTGTTCCACAAGCTTTTTAGCCTTGTGGTTCAACAACCACGGGATGTTAAGGTGAACAGGGGCGTTGATTGATCTTTTACTACTTCCTGCTGAAAAAGGGTGACGTCCAAGGGGTTAACATCCCGTTTCTTTCTCTTGGAGAGGTTTGTAGGGAATTCTTCTGGCTTGTAGGACCATTTGAAGTTTAAAGGCATTTAGACGGGATGAGATAAAGCGAGTTAACAGAATTAGAAGACATGGTTTTAGGATAAAGGCCATGAGTAGCATTAACAGTGGTCTTGTCAATGGAAGGAGTTATTTCCAGATCCCCCCCCCCCCCCCCCATGCAGCCCAGGTCTTAGATAACTTCTGTTTTATTCATCTTGTTCCTTTTTTGTGTGTAGGAAGTAGTAATTTTATGGTGCTTCTGTATTCCAGCAAGGGCAGAAGAGTTCTCCTCCTGGGACTAGCCTCGGGTTCCTGCGGCATTCATAAAAAGATAAAATGAGAATTACTAGAAAGATAAAAACAATGATTATCCAGAAATACCAGAGCATTTTGCCTTTAAGAGAAGATAAGAAGAAAGATTAGTGTAAGGAAGAATTCAGCAGGGCGTTATCTGAATTCTTTTGAGCAGGTTGATTGGCCAGGTCCGTTGTCTTCTTGAGGGTAATCCGCAGCGGGTGTTTTTGGTCAGAGGTCACCTTCCACTCAGTCTGGGCTTCACTCGGCTGGTGGGCTGCCTTCACCCGGGCGTGGTGAATCCAGGCGTTCAGTCCTGCAACCTTGAGAGCTGTGGGGGTGGTTAGTATGACTGGATAGGGTCCCTTCCAAATTGGCTGAAGGGGCTCTTTTTTCCAGTCTTTTACCCAAACTTGGTTTCCAGGTTTATAAGGATGTATAGCTGTTCTTAGAGAGATGGTTAGTTGATTAGTAACCCATTTGTGGACTTTAAGGACAGTTTTTCCAAGTCCTTGTAGTTGCTTCTGGATTTTTAAGTTTCCTATTTCCCCCAAATCTCCCTTTGGCCGAATTAAGGGAGGGGGTTTACTATATAGAATTTCAAAGGGAGAGAAACCTACCCTGGCCCTCGGGGCACAACGTACCCGTAGGAGTGCAAGAGGCAAGATATCTGTCCAAGGTAGGGTTGTCTCTTGGCATAGCTTAGCGATAGCCTGCTTTAGAGTATGGTTCATACGCTCTACTTTCCCTGAACTCTGAGGCCTGTAAGCTGTATGTAGGTTCCATTTAATTTCTAAAGCTTTAGTTACTTGTTGTACTATTTCTGCTACAAAGGCTGGGCCATTATCAGATCCTATGGTCAAAGGCATTCCATACCGCGGGATTATGTTTTTTACGCGGGATTATGTTTTTTAGCAATGCCTTAGTGACTTCTCTTGCCTTTTCCGTGCGAGTGGGATATGCCTCGACCCAGCCTGAAAAGGTGCAAACAAAGACTAGTAGGTATTTATTCCCTCTGCTAGGCCCTACTTCTGTAAAGTCTATTTCTAAGTCCTCAAAGGGAGTTTGCCCACAGCGTTGAACTCCCATCGGTCCCACCAGACCCTGTTTAGCATTGTTCTGAGCACAGAGGAGGCAACGCTGAGAAACTGAGGCACACAAGGAGGGAAGACGGGCAATTAAGTAGTATCTGCCTAACAAAGCTTCTAGAGCAGTCTTTCCTAAGTGAGTAAGTTCATGCTGTTGGAGGACTAATTTATGGGCTAACTGTTCTGGGACATAAACCCTATGATCTGGGAGTATCCATCAACCTCCTTTTGTTCTTTTGCCCCCTTCTTTCTGGGCCCATTCCTCCTCCTGAGGAGTGTACTTTGGAGGTTCAGGTAGTTCGGGGGCTAACATGATCGTGCCGGTGCTGCTTGTTCTTTGGCAGCCTGCTTCGCTGCTGCATCTGCACGTTTGTTTCCTTCTGACACTGAGTCTTTCTCTTTCCCGTGACCTTTGCAATGAATGATGGCTATTTCTTTAGGCTCCTAGATTGCTTCTAATAACTTTAAAATCTCATTTTGATTTTTGATTCCTTTTCCTCCCGCTGTCAGGAGCCCCCTTTCCTTGGATATAGCCCCATGAATATGCAGGGTAGTGAAGGCATAGCGTGAATCGGTGTAGATATTGGCACGCTTATCCTTATTGAGTTCTAAGGCTCTGACGAGGGCCCAAAGTTCTGCCCTCTGCGTTGACCATCCTTCAGGCAGGGCCTGTGCCTCAATTGTCTCAAAATCTGATATCACTGCATATCCGGCTTGTCTTTTTCCTTCATCTAAAAAGCTGCTGCCGTCTGTAAACAATACTAAGTCTGGATTTTTTAGGGGCTTATCTGTTAGATCTGGCCGGCTGGAGTAAACCTCCTCTAGGACTTCCAGGCAATCATGCTCAGGGGCCCCTTTAGCAATGGGTAGAAAGGTAGCAGGATTAAGAGTTCTTACTGCTTCTAGTTGTACCCTTGGATTTTCATATAATAGCCCTTGGTATTGAGTCATCCGAGCATGAGTTAGCTAGTGCTGTCCCCTAGCTTCCATTAGGGTAATAACAGAATGAGGTACTTTTACGTTTAAGTTTTGTCCCAGGGTAAGCTTATCTGCTTCTTTGACTAACAGTTCCGTGGCTGCAAGGGCCCTGAGACACGGGGGCCACCCACAGGCAACTGGGTCAATCTGCTTGGAGAGGTAGGCTACTGGTCTTTGCCAGGGTCCAAACTCCTGAGTTAAAACTCCTAGGGCCACCCCCCTGTTCTCATGTATGAAGAGATTAAAGTCCCGTGTCACATTTGGTAGCCCTAGTGCTGGGGCCTCCGTGAGCTTTGTCTTTATGCTGATGAAGGCTTTCTGCTGCTCGGGGCCCCATTCAATGGGTGCCTTCTCTTCCCCTTTTAAAGCTTCATAGAGAGGCTTGGCCAGGTCTGAAAACCCTGGGATCCAGATTCGACAGAACCCTGCTGTTCCCAGGAATTTCCGAATCTGCCGCCGGGTGCTAGGGACTGGTATGGCACATACTGCCTGCTTTCTTTCAGTCCCTAGCCTTCTTTTCCCTTGGGTAATTCGGAAGTCTAGATACTTGACTTCCTTCTGACAAATCTGTGCCTTTTTCTTGGACACTTTGTAACCTGTTTTAGTTAATAGTCTCAGGAGGGCTCGTGTCCCTTCCCAGCATTGAGCTTGTGTGGAGCTGGCTAGTAGGAGGTCATCTACATATTGAAGTAGAACACATCCCAAGTCCTGTCCTGGGAATTTAGACAGATCAGATGCTAGTGCTCCACTGAAGAGAGTAGGGGAGTTTTTGAATCCTTGTGGAAGTCTGGTCCAGGTGAACTGCTCTTTAGCCCCCGTAGTTGGGTTTTCCCACTCAAAAGCAAAAAGGGGCTGGCTGGAGGGGGCTAGTCGGAGGCAGAAAAAGGCATCCTTTAGATCTAGGCATGTAAACCATTCCGCTTCTGATGGGATTAGTCCTAGAAGCGTGTAGGGGTTTGGCAGCGCCGAATGCAAGGTCATAACGGCCTCATTAACAGCCCGCAAATCCTGAACCGGCCGGTAGTCATTATTTCCAGGCTTTCTGACAGGCAAGAGGGGAGTATTCCATGGTGACTGGCATCTTTTAAGGAGTTCCCACTGAAGTAGTCTGTCTAAGTGGACCTGAATTCCTAGGTGTGCCTCCCTTGGAATTGGATATTGGCGGATTTTGACAGGCTGTGCCCCCGGCTTTAAGTCAATTAGTATCGGGGCATGGTCTTTGGCCAGGCCAGGGGGATTTCCTTCTGCCAAGACCAGCGGAAATTCTTTCTCTAATTCAGGCTTTAAAGGTGCAGCCTTTGACTGAGGAGCATAAAGTTTCCATTCTTCCTCCCGGGGCACTGCTAAGGATAGGATCATGGGAGAAGTCTCCTCATCTAGGTGCAGCTGTGCCGAGCCATCTGGGGCAAAGGTGATTTCTGCCCCCATTTTGGCTAAAAGGTCTCTACCCATCAAAGGCACTGGACAATCTGGCAAATATAGGAATTCATGAATTACTTGGTGGCCGCCAAGTTGGCATCGGCGAGGCCGGCAGAATGGTCTACGGGTCTGGTCTCCAGTAGTTCCAATAATGGTGACTTCCTTTCCTGAAAGAGGTGCTACTTTCTGTGTGACTACTGAGTGCTCTGCTCCCGTATTAATCATAAAGTCCATAGTCTGGCCCTCAATTTTTATTCTGACCATGGGCTCGTGGGGGCCCAGCTGAAAAGAGCCCGGTCTGTCCTAGTCAGAGTCAGCTGCTGCCAGCCCAACAAGGTCTGCTTCAGGTCGCTCTGGTTGATAGCGGCTGGGTGGAAAAGGGGGCCTTGTTTTCTTGCTTGGCTTTTTAGGACATTCATTTTTCCAGTGCCCTGTTTCCTTACAATAGGCACACTGGTCCCGTCTCAGGCCTGCTCTTCCTCTCTCTCCTGATCTGTATTCTTGCTTCCCTTGTTGGGCTGCCTGGGTCCCCAAACCTCTGAAAGCCGCTGCTATTACATTGGCCCTTTTAACTATTTTTTTTTCTTCCTCCTCTCTTGCTGCCTTGTCTTGGTTGATGAAAATCTTGTTTGCTATCTCTAGCAGTTCACTAGCATTTTTTCCTGCAAACCCTCCAGCTTCTGTAATTTTCTCCTGATATCAGGCTGGGCTTGGCCTACAAAAGCGGCATTTACCATGGTTTGAGTGTCTGGGTCCTCAGGGTTAAAGGGAGTGTAGATTCGGTATGCCTCACACAGTCTTTCATAGAAAGCGGCTGGACTTTCATCAGGCTTCTGGAAAATCTCAGAAATTTTTGCCATATTGGTGGGCTTTTTGGCTCCGGCCCTGACCCCTTGGAGGAAGGCCAGCCGATATCTTTCTAGCCTGGTCCTTCAGTCTTCTGAGTTCGGGGGCCAATCAGGTTCCTCAGCTGGGAGGGCCTCCCTCGCCCATCTGTCTGTATCTAATGTCCCTGCCGGGGCCTGGGTCTGGAGTCACTTCCGAGCCTCTGTCATTATTCTCATGCGCTCCTCAGTGTTAAAAAATGCAAAAAGGAGCTGCTTACAGTCTACCCAGGTGGGCTTCTGGGTCTGGAAGATCATTTCTAGGAGATCTACCATGGCCTGAGGTTTTTCAGAATAAGCTGGGGTGTGTTGCTTTCAATTCAGAAGGTCACTTGTGGTAAAGGGCTGATAATAATACACTGGCCTCCCTTCCTGTAAGGTCCCATCTTCGCCAAGTACTTGGGCACCCCGAATCTTCCTTAGAGGCATCTGACGTGCCGGTTGTGGTTTGGGCCCTTGATCGGCTGAATGCAAGCGCCGCCCAACCGGCTCTGGAGAGCCTGGTTGAGGAGAGATGGAGGAGGGCGGTGTTTCCAGGCTTTCCAAACCTTCCAGGCTGGAAGGGGGAGCACTTGGTGCTGTCTGTATCTCATATGGAGGTGGTAAAACTGGTGGGACTTCCTCGGGGGGGGGGGGGTCCTGTAGAATAGGGGGCTGAACTTCCTTCTGAGGGGCCTGGGTCTCCTGCCCTGCCTGCCTCTTCTCGGCCTGCTCCTGACCTACCTGCCTCTTCTCGGCCTGCTCCTGACCTGCCTGCCTCTTCTCGGCCTGCTCCTGATCTGCCTGCCTCTTCACTCCTGCTACTAAAACCTTACTCTGTCCCTTCTTACATACACAGAACCGGACCCAAGGTGGCAAGGTTTGAGCAATTTTTAACCAGCTGTCTATGTAGGGAAACTGATCTGGGTGTCCAGGGTCTCCTGTGACTACATTCCAGACCGCCCTGACCAATCCTTCATCTAAAGAGCCTTTCGAGGGCCAGCCGACCCCAAAGGCTGGCCATTCTACTTTACAGAATTTCCTCAATGTTTCAGTATTCATTTTAATTTCATAATCCCCACTGAATCCCTTCTTGAAATTTTTCACCATGCAATTGAGAACAGTGGGTTTACTTTGTCCCGACCCCATGATGATCCGTGGCGAGAGACAGACAAGGGAGGGGGTGACCTGTTTTCACAGATCCTCATTCAGATGCCCGCCTGGCCGCGTCCCTTAGGAGCTTAGATTCGTCTTAGTTAAGGTGCACCCGTATAAACCCCGGGCCTGGTCACCTCCACATGGGGGTGAGTCACTGTTATGCCATATGACGAATCGCGGAACCGCAGGTTGGGGCCCACTCGGACTCCGTAACCGAAGTCGTGGAGCCACACAAAGGAGAGGAGAGGGCAGGCCCCCTCCTTCCACATTCATATACTTTTACCAGACATTCATTCAGAGTTTAAACAATTTACCCAATTCCTAACAAGTTACAAATTCTAACAAATTTCAAATTCTAACAAATTCCAAATTCCAAACAAATTCCAAATTCTAAACAGATTCCCAATTCCTGAGGGATTCCCAATTCAAAACAGATTCCAGATTCCTGAGGGATTCCCAAAACCTGAGGGAGCTCTATGGCTCCCCGGGAGGTGATCAAGCTCCCCTTCCACTCATTCCGAGTGGGCCAGACAGTAGGGGATTGGGGCCCCTACCTTACAGATTCTGCAGATAGGTCCAGAAGTGTCCGTCCACGCTCTCCAGATGCCGGCCGGGTCCTGGGCTGAGGTCCGGGAGCGCTCGGAGTTCCCCCGGTTCAATTCTGCTAAATCAGCAGAGCGGTGCCTCCCGGGGGCTTATCCTGCTCCCCCGGCCCCCAAACCCAGTCCACACCGGAGGCCAAGAGGCCACGATGGGTGGTTCCTCGGTCTTCCCGGTCAGGGAACCAATTATGTTACAGGAAAACCGGACAAGAACCAAACAACGCTCTGAGAGTTTGGAGTTACACTTTATTCACCGTGGCGGGCTTAGGGAAATGAATCCAAAATCTAAGCAAAGCTACAAGCAGAACTTTTCCTTTTTATAGAAGAGCCAGCCCTTTGTGTGCTTGCTGTTGGCGGCCTTGAAAACTATACAGTTCTATCCAATTAAAAAATGCACCTGGCATGGCATTGGGTGTATTTAGTCTCTGGCCTACAAGGTCAGATAGCTAAGTTTACTCCCCCACTATTCAAGCAGGCTTAGAAAGCAAAGTTACTTTTTCAGAATAAGAGGCTGTCCAAAGAATAGCAGAGAATTCCAAACAGTAGTTTTACAGAATAGGGGTTTTCCTTCACAGTTTGGCCTTTTTGCACAGGTGATTCTATTCATGGCAAATTAAACATTTCAGGATTAGGACATGGAGGTGGAGGGAGCCATGAAGGCCATTCCTCCCATTTTTTCTTTTCTTTCTGCTCCTCTTAAGGAGTGGAGGGTGCAAGGGGGAGGAGATCTATCCTCCTTGACCTCTCCTAAAGTCTCTAGCAAATGAAATACCGTTTTCCACAAGGGGAAACAATTTTTGGCAAGTTCTGATTAACTTTTTGGCAAACTTTTAAGATCTAATGTACCTTTTTCAAGAAACCAAGGGTTATGTTCTTTAATAACATGCAAAAAATGTAAAAGATTACCTTCTAAAATTTTAACTCCTTAAGCATGCAAATCAATAGTCTATAATAAAGTTTCTTACTTTTCAAAAGCCGAATCCTGCCCCATAAGCCTGCGAAAGAAAACGTTCCCAGCCTACTTACAGCTCGCGACTTCTGAAGTTGATCCTGGGCATTGGGTGCGGTGAATTTCCCCCACCTTTTTTCGGTGAATTTTTCCACACCTTTTCTCAGTGAATTCTTTCTTCCTCACCTTTTTCGGTGAAACTTCCTTTTTTTTGCTCTAGCAAAACCTTTACTTACAGTTTTCCTGTTGGGCGCCAGATGTTGGGTGTTTCCTTCCCACGTCCCGCATGGGTCAGGGTTCAGGAACTGGAAGCAGAGCCGCACACAAATGAATATGAAAAGACAAGAGATAATTGGAAATATTGGGGGACCAGGCGGGCAAGTCCAACTCAAGGGGAAGGACTTCCACCTGTGCTTAGGCCTCAACCAAGCTTTTATTGATCTGGGATGCACCCATAGCATAGCCCTTAGGCAGGCGACCCCCCGTTAACAGGCAGACTAGCCCATCAGCAAGGATTTACATAATAATAAATGGGGGAGTAGTTTCAGCTACCACTGTCTGAACAAACAGAGGTGGCACCTAGCTCCGACCTTTGCTAGGGCTTCAAAGGCACCCAGCCTTCGGGGGGTTCTCTGTCTACGCTTATCAGATAGTGAAGACAATAAACAGTTTCCCACACATTATAACGTTTACATTTATAATTCTGGTTCAATGACTTGGCGTTTCTAAGGGAATCTATTTAAAACCCTTAAGATTTCAGCTTATAGAGCTCAGAACACTATGTGAATGTGGTTATTACTCTTAGAATTCACAATTATAGACGCTGGAATTGTCTAGAAATGTATATGGAAAACCTGGAATACACATAAATAGAGAATTAATATCTAAAGGGCAATTTGAATACACTGAAAACTCAAATTCATACAGCTGTGAAATGAAAGGTATAACGTTTACATTTATAATTCCGAATCAATGACTTGGCCTTTCTAAAGGAAATTAGTAAAAACCTTCAAGAATTCAAGCTTATACAGCTCAGAGAACTATGTGAATGTGGTTATTACTCTTAGAATTCACAATGATAGACACTGCAATTGTCTAGAAATGTATATGGAATACTGAAATTATATGTAAATAGACTCTTAATATTTAAAGGGCAGTTTAAATACATTGAAAACTCACATTCAAACCTCTGTGAAATGATGAGGATACAGTATCCTATCTAATAATAGACAAACATGGTAATTAACTGTAACTTCGCTACCCTTCCCATTGGCTAATCAGGACGATATGCAAATTAAATGCCAACTGAGATGGCAGTTAACCGCCAACAAAGATGGCGGCTAATTTGCATACTGCAGGCAGGGTAGGACAGCACAAGCCACGATCTAGGGCCCCCTGTGCGTAGGGGGTGGGGGGGTGGGCTGGGGGCTGGGGCGAAGGCAAGCAGTGTCGATTGCCTTGCCCTAGCCCTCACCGGCCCACTGGAGACAGGGGGCCCACTCCCGTGTGCAACCTGGGGGTGGGCGGGGGCTGGGGTGAAGGCAAGAGGTGCCGATTGCTTCGCCCTAGCCCTCGCCGGCCCATCGAAGACAGGGGGCCCACTCCGGTGTGCAACCTGGGGGCGGGCGGGGAATCAGCAGCATCACTTGCCTTAACCTGAGCCCTGCCTGCCCGCTGGGAGCCAGCCAGCCCAGGGCCAGGAAGGTGGGACATGACCCTGGAGCGCTGGAGCCACCCGGGCTCTCCCCGCCTCCCACGCTTCATGAATGGCAAGTTGCCACGGAGGCGGCAGCTGCGGGACACAGAGCGGGAGATAGGGGAGCGGGCCGAGCTCAGCTGGGGCTCAGGCTTGACGGAGGGCACTGGCATGGAGAGATCTTCCCCAGCGGGTGGCGGCTCCCCCCTGCCACCTGGGAGATCTCCTCCACGCCAGTGCCCTCCTTCGAGCCCGAGCCGCACTCGGCCTGCTCCCCTGTCTCCCCGCTCTGCGTCCTGCAGCCGCCGCCTCCGTGGAAACTTGCCATTCATGAAGCATGGGCGGTGGGGAGGAGGAGGCACCTAAGAAGTCCCCAGCCACCAGTGGCGGGAGCTGGGAACTTTGTGCTGGGGAGCTCTCAGCGTGGCCATGGCAGAGGGGAGCTGGGACTCTGGCCACCGCCGCCGCTGCTGCCCCCCAGCTGGCTCTGGGTGCTTGGTGCACTGGCTACTGCTGCTGCTTTGGCTGCTGGAAGCTCTGCTGCTACTTGGGGTCCAGGCACAGGTGGCAGGCCAGGGGCCTGGGTCAGGTCAGCAGCCCCTGTCACTGCCGCCTCAGCAGCAACAGAGCAGGCAGCAATACAATGGTGAGTGGGGCCTGAGCCACGCCCGCCCACCAGGACATGGGGCCCTTCCCGATAGAGAGAGAGAGGTGGAATTTGGCACCCCACATCCCTCCCTGATCGACCACTGCGATTCCAAGCCAGCAAGGGCTGCCTTCAGGCCACAGCTCCAGGTCCCTCACCCCCACCCCAGGCCCGAGAGCACACTCCTGGGCAGGGGCACCCAGGGGTTCAGGAATGCAGCACGAGTCTGGCATGAGGTGGGGGGTGCTGTGTTTACAGCGCCAAGTTCCCCACTTCTGCCCTGGCCTGCATCCCTCCTCCTTCCCATCAGAGGTCCAGCTCCTGCCTACATGCTTGCTGGGCAGGCCCAACTGCACTGGGGAGTGAGCCATGGTGATCGGAACGACCAGACCACAGGGATTCATGAAGGCGATGAGGCCCATGGGGCATGCACAGCCCTTGGGTGGTGAGGTGGCTGGCCTAGCCCAGTCTGGCTTCAGTGGGGCTGGTGGGAACCCGAAGCCACCCCAACCCCCACAGGGTGTGGGCAGACGGTGGCTCAGTGGAGAGCAGTGTCTCCATGCATGGTGCCCAGGGGTGGCTGTGAGCTGCTGCAACCCTGCCCCATGCTTCAGGGAGGGGGAGAAGGCTTGCAGCCACCAGCACCCTAGGCTGCACCACCTGGCCTGTTCCTCAGCCTGCCATGTTGGCAGGGTCCAGAGCAGGTGAGCTGCTCCCTTCCCCCAGTGGTAGAACAGGGAGGAGAGCGCTGGGTGCAGGGAGGGGACCTCAGCTGGGATCCTCCTGGTGTGGGGAAGTGGCACAGCCTGGGCCCGGTGGGGAGCTTAGGAAGTCTGGCTAAGCAGGCACTGGTTCATACCAACTCTTACTCTGCCATCTTCCTCCAGCTCTTTAAGCTAGCCCCTCTGCCCCACCTGTCCGGGGGAAAGAGCTCTGGGTGACCTCCCTGAGCTCAGACTGTGGACCCAGAGACCTCAAGGAAGAGTGCCCAGCCGAGCCCAGGCAGGGGCTGATGCAGAACTACCAGGGCACAGTTGCTTCAGTGTCTCAGTGAAGTTTGCAACTGACCCAAGGAGGAAACCCGAGAGGGGAAAGGCCGGGAGGCATGAATTGCCAGCACTTTAGCCACTTGAAAACAGCTCCACTTGGATTGTGAGGCGGTTGTATGTTCAGCTGAGAAGAGAGGGGGCTGAACTCCACCATCGTTGGGCTCCTGTCAGTCCGAAGCCCAAGTGTCCACCACAACAAGGAAAGAACAGAGCGAGGGGACCGGAGGAAAGGAGGACAATTGAAGAAAACCGTGTCTAGACTTTCCCCAGCCCTCTCTTTCTGCTGCCTACAAGAGCCCCATGCCCGGCCACAGTTCTGTGTCCACCTTTTAGTCCCCTATTCTCCAACCACAGAGGAAAGAAATAAGGAAGGAGTCTGTGCTGCCTTCAGAAAGTATCTATATACCTGATTGGCCAGTTGCCTTCCACAGAGGGAGGCCAGACTTTGGCTTAGGCCCGCTCCTCCCAGGGACATCAGTAGGACATCCTGTGAGGGCTCCCAGACTGTTAGAGGGGGCAGGCTGGGCTGAGGGATGCCCCCCTAGTGCACAAATTTTTGTGCACCGGGCCACTAGTACATTTATAATTCCGGTTCAATATGTTGGGGTTTCTTAAGGAAACTAGTTAAAAACTTTAAGAATTCAAACTATAGAGCTCAGAACACTATGTGAATATGGTTATTACTATTAGAATTCACAATGATAGACCCTGAAATTGTTTAGAAATGTATATGAAACACTGGAATTACACGTAAATAGAGCCTTAATATCTAAAGGGCACTTTAAATACACTGAAAACACATTCAGAGAGCTATGAAATGACAAGTGTAACGTTTACATTTATAACTCCGGTTCAATAATTTGGCATTTCTAAAGGAAACTAGTTATAGCCCTTAAGAATTTGAGCTTATAGACCTCAGAAAACTATGGGAATGTGGTTATTACCTTAGGATTCACAATGATAGATCCTAGAATTGTATAGAAATGTATATGGAACACTGGAATTACACGTAAATAGAGCCTTAATATCTAAAGGGCCATGTAAATACAATGAAAACTCAACTTCAAATGGATGTGAAAGACGAGTATACTGTTTACATTTATAATTCCTGTTCAATGACTTGGCGTTTCTAAAGGAAATTGGTGAAAACCCTTAAGAATTCCAGCTCATAGAGGTCAGAACACTATTTGAGTGTGTATATTAATCTTAGAATTAAAAATGATAAACCCTGGAATTGGCTAGAAGTGCATATGGAACAACTGCAGTACACGTATGTAGAGAATTAATGTCTAAAGAGCAGTTTAAATACACTGAAAAATCACATGAAAAGAGCTGTGAAATGATGAGTATACTGTTTACATTTAAAATTCTGGTTAAATGAGTTAGCTATTCTCAAGGAATGTATTTAAGACCTAAAAAATTCAAGCTTATAGGGCTCAGAACACTATGTGAATGTGGCTATTACTCTTAGATTTCACAATGACAGACCCTGGAATTGTCTAGAAATGTATATCGAACACTGGAATTACATGTAAATAGAGCCTTAATATCTAAAGGGCAGTTTAAATACATTGAAAACTCACATTAAGACAGCTGTGAAACAATGTGTATAATGTTTCCATTTATCATTCCGGTTCAATGATTTGGCATTTCTAAAAGAACCTATTTTAAACCCTTAAAAATTCAAGCTTATAGAGCTCAGTACACTATGGGAATGTGGTTATTCCTCTTGGAATTCACAATGAGAGACCCTGGAATTGTCTAGAAATGTATATGGAACACCTGGAGTACACATAAATAGTGCTTTAATATCTAAAGAGCAGTGTAAATACAGGGAAACTCATGTTCAAACAGCTGTGAAATGACAATTATATCGTTTACATTTATAATTCCAGTTCAATGTGTTTGTGTTTCTAAAGGAATCTATTTAAAACCTTTAAGAAGTCAAGCTTATAGACCTCCTGAACACTATGAGAATGGGGTTATTACTCTTAGAATTGACAGTGAGAGACCCTCTATTTTTCTAGAAATGTATATGAAACACGGGAATTAAACGTAAATAGAGCCTTAATATCTAAAGGGCAGTGTAAATGCACTGAAAACTCAAGTTTAAACACCTGTGAAAAGACCAGTATTCTGCATACATTTATAATTGTGGTTCAATGACTTCACATTTCTAAAGGAAACTAGTTAAAACCTTTAAGAATTCAAGCTTATAGACCTCTGAACACTACATGAATATGGTTATTACTCTTAGATTTCACAATGATAGACCTTTGAATTGTCTAGACATGTATATGGGACACCTGGAGTAGACGTAAGTAGAGGCATAGTATCTAAAGGGCAGTGTAAATACGGGGAAACTCACGTTCAAACAGCTCGGAAATGATGAGTATATTGTTTACATTTATATCTCCGGTTCAATGAGTTGGCTTTTCTAAAGGAATCTACTTAATACCCTTAAGAAATCAAGCTTATAGAGCTCAGAAAACTATACGAATGTGGTTATTCCTCTTGGAATTCACAATGATAGACCCTGGAATTGTCTAGAAATGTATATGAAAAACTGAAATTACAGGTAAATTGAGACTTAATATCTAAAGGGCAGTTTAAATAGACTGAAAACTCACGTTCAAACAGCTGTGAAATCACAAGTATACTGTTTACATTTATAATTCTGGTTCAATATGTTGCGGTTTCTAAAGGAAACTAGTTAAAACCCTTAAGAATTCAAGCTTATAGAGCTCAGAAAACAATGAGAATGTGGTTATTACTCTTACAATAACAATGAGAGACCATGGAATTGTCTAGAAATGTAATGGAACACCTGGAGTACATGTAAGCAGAGGTTTAATATTAAAAAGGCAGTGTAAATACAAGGAAATTCACGTTCAAACATTTGTAAAATGATGAGTATTTCGTTTACATTTATAATTCCGATTCAATGAGTTGATTTTCTAAAGGAATCTATTTAAAACCCTTAAGAATTCAAGCTTATAGACCTCAGAACACTATGAGAATGTGGTTATTACTCTTACAATAACAATGATAGACCCTGGAATTGTCAAGAAATGTATATGTAACACCTGGAATACACATAAGTAGAGGTTTAATATCTAAAGGGCAGTGTAAATACAGGGAAACTCACGTTCAAACACTTGCGAAATGACAATTATTTCATTTACATTTATAATTCCGGTTCAATGAGTTGGCTTTTCAAAAGAAATCTCCTTTAAACCCTTCAGAATTCAAGCTTATAGAGCTCATAACACTATATGAATGAGTTTAATACTCTTAGAATTCACAATGGTAGACCCTGGAATTGTCTAGAAATGTATATGGAACACTGCAATTACAGGTAAATAGAGCCTTAATATCTAAAGGGCAGTTTAAATACACTGAAAACTCATGTTCAAACAGCTATGAAATGACGAGTACACTGCTTACTTTTATAATTCCGGTTCAATATGTTGGGGTTTCTAAAGGAAACTAGTTAAACCTTTAAGAATTCAAATTATAGAGTTAAGAACACTTTGTGAATGTCGTTATTACTCTTACAATTCATAATGATAGGCCCTTCAATTGTCTAAAATTATAGGGAACACTTGGTTTGCAAGAAAATAGAGCCTTAATATCAAAAGGGAAGTTTAAATACATTGAAAACTCACGTTCAAACAGCTGTGAAAAGATGAGTATACTGTTTACATTTATTATTCTGGCTCAATGAGTTGGCGTGTCCAAAAGAATCTATTTAAAACCCTTAAGAATTCAAGCTTATAGAGCTCAGAACACTATGTGAATGTGGTTATTACTCTTAGAATTCACAATGATAAATCCTGGAATTGTCTGGAAATGTATATTGAACACCTGGGTTACACGTAAGTAGAGGCATAATATCTAAGGAACAGTGTAAATACAGGGAAATTCACATTCAAACAGCTGTGAAATGTCGTGTATACTGTTTACATTTATATTTCCTGTTCAATGTGTTGGGGTTTGTAAAGGAACCGAGTTAAAACTTTTAGGAATTCAAGCTTATAGAGCTCAGAACACTATGGGAATGTGGTTATTATTCCTAGAATTCAGAATGGCAGACCCTGGAATTTTCTAGAAATGGATATGGAACACTGGAATTACACCTAAATAGAGCATTAATATCTAAAGGGCAGTTTAAATATAGTGAAAACTCTTATTCAAACTGCTGTGAAATGATGCATATATGGTTTACATTAATAATTCTGGTTCAATGTGTTGGTGTTTTTAAAGGATACTAGTTAAAACCTTTAAGAATCCACATTATCGAGCTGAGAACACTATATGAATGTGGTTATTACTCTTAGAAGTCACAATGATGGACCCTAGAATTGTCTAAAGATGTATAGGGAACACTTGAATTACAAGTAAAAGGAGCATTAATATCTAAATGGCAGTTTAAATACACTGAAAGCTCAAGTTCAGACAGCTGTGAAATGATGAGTATAACATTTACATTTACAATTCTGGTTCAATGACTTGGTGTTTCTAAATGAAACTACTTAATACTCTTAAGATCAAGCTTATAGACCTCAGAACACTATGAGAATGTGGTTATTACTCTTACAATTAACAATAATAGACCCTGGAATTTTCTAGAAATATATATGGAACACCTGGAGTACATGTAAGTAGAGGTTTAATATGGAAAAGCCAGTGTAAATACACAGAAATTCACATTCAAACAGCTGTGAAATGACCAGTATTTCATTTACGTTTATAATTCCGGATCAATGAGTTGATTTTCTTAAGGAATCTATTTAAAACCCTTAAGAGTTCAAGCTTATAGAGCTCAGAATAATATGTATATGGGATTGTTACTCTTAGAATTCATAATGATAGACCCTGGAATTGTCTAGAAATGTATGTGGAACACTTGAATTACACGTAAATAGAGCCTTAATTTCTAAAGGGGAATTTTAATACACTGAAAACTCACACTCAAACAGCTGTGAAGTGAGGAGTATACTCTTTACTGTTATAATTCTGGTTCAATATGTTACGGTTTCTAAAGGAAACTAGTTAAAACCCTTAAGAATTCAAGCTTATAGAGCTCAGAACACTATGTGAATTTGGTTATTACTCTTAGAATTCACAATGATAGACCCTGGGATTATCTAGAAATGTAAATGGAACACTGGAATTACATGTAAATAGAGCCTTAATATCTAAAGGGCAGTTTTTTTAAATATATTTTATTGATTTTTTACAGAGAGGAAGGGAGAGAGATAGAGTTAGAAACATCGATGAGAGAGAAACATCGATCAGCTGCCTCCTGCACATCTCCTACTGGGGATATGCCCGCAACCAAGGTACATGCCCTTGACCGGAATCGAACATGGGACCTTTCAGTCCGCAGGCCGACGCTCTATCCACTGAGCCAAACCAGTTTCGGCTAAAAGGCAGTTTAAATTTACGGAAAACTGACGTTCAAACAGTTGTGAAATGACCAGTATACTGTTTACATTTATAATTCTGGTTCAGTGAGTTAGCGTTTCTAAAGGAAACTCGTTAAGACCCTTACAAATTAAAGCTTATAGAGCTCAGAACACTCTGTGAATGTGGTTATTGCTCTTAGAATACACAATGATAGACCCGATATTTTTCTGGATATGTATGTGGGACACTGGTATTACATGGAAATAGAGCCTTAATATCTAAAGCGCAGTTGAAATACTCTGAAAACTCACGTTCAAACAGCTGTGAAATGACGAGTATACTGTTTACATTTATCATTCCAATTCAATGCTTTGTCGTTTCTAAAGGAAACTAGCTAAAACCCTTAAGAATTCAAGCTTATAGAGCTCAGAACACTATGTGAATGTGGTTATTATTCTTAGAATTTACAATGATAGACCCTGAAATTGTCTAAAAATGTATAAGGACCACTTGAATTACAAGCAAATAGAGACTTAATATCTCAAGGCAGTGTAAATACACTGAAAACTTAAGTTTAAACAGCTGTGAAATAACGAGTATACTGTTTACATTTATAATTCCAGTTCAATGAGTTGGCGTTTCTAAAAGAAACTTGTTAACTGGATAGAGTATTCTTGGATTCAGTCCCTTGCTTTGCATCACTTTGTAAATTTTCGTCCATTCTTTTCTGTCCTGATGTGTTTCTGTTGAGAAATCATTTGTTAATCTATTGGGAGTTCCCTTGTATGTAACTTTCCATCTCTCTCTTGCAGCCGTTAAGATTCTCTCTTTGTCCTGAACATTTGCCATGGTAATTATGATGTGTCTTGGTGTGGGTCTTTTCAGGTTCATCTTGCTTGGGACTCTCTGTGCTTCTGTGACTTTTTTTCTTCCCCATATCTGGGGAGTTTTCTGACATTATTTCTTCAAATATGTTTTCTAATTATTGCTGCTCTTCTTGTCCTTTTGGCAGCCCCATTATGCGTATGTTACTTCATTTCATGTTGTCCCAAAGCTCCCTTAGGCTCTCCTCCTGCTTTTTAATTTTTTTCTCCAGTTGCTCTTCAGATTTAGCTTGTTTCTCTACTTTATCTTCTAACTCACTAATTTGATCCTCTGCTTCTTCTAGTCTACTGTTGAAACCTTCCATGGTGTTTTTGATTGTAGCTATATCACTTTTCATTTCTTCCTGATTCTTGCATAGGTTGTTGATTTTCTCATCCATCCGGTGAATGAATTGTACAGCTATTACTTTGAATTCTTTTTCTGTCATGTTGCATGCTTTAATTTCATTAATTTCCTTTCTTGGTGACTCCTCATTTTCTTTCCTCTGGGGATTGTGTATTCTCCCCATTCTGGCTATCTCCAGATGGTTCAAACATCATGTTGCGTGTTGCGTGGGCCTGGGCTGTGTGCAGTGGGAGCTTTCCACCACCCTAGTGTCACTGAAGAGCTGTGACACTAAGATGTGTGGTTGTGGTGTGTTGGTGAGAACCAGACTTGCTCAGAGTCAGCGTTACCAGCGCTCAATGTGGCCTCGTGTGCGCACTTAGAATCAGGGACCCTGCCTGCACCGTGCGGGAACAGAGACCCCCCCTGGAGTGTGTTGAAAATCAGAGTCCCCTAGTGTGCGCCAGGAGTCAGAGTTCCCCAAGAATCCAGTATCAGTGTCTTTGTTGTTTTGCGTGGCCTCGCATTGAGAATCAGGGTCCCTGTGCACATGCACCAAGAATTGGAGTCACTGGCTCTTAGTGTGAATGCACAGGGAATCAGGGATCCCAGGCACAGGTGATAAGAAACACAGTCAGGTCTCTGGTGCCTGGTGCTGCCTCCTGCCAGGAGAATCGGGGTCCCAGAGCCCCTGCTGAGGGAAACAAGCCCCCAGTGTTGGTGCACTTCCAGGCTAAGACTCCTGCAGCCCGTGCTGTGGAGAACAAGCCCCCAGTGTTTGCTCACTTCCAGGCCAAGACTCCTGCAGCCTGTGCTGCGGGGAGCAAGTTCCCAGTGTTTGCACACTTCCAGGCTAAGACTCCTGTAGCAGCACTGAGGCCCTGGCGAGGAGTGGGTCTATCAGTTACTATGGTGCTGCCTGCAAGCCTGCAGGGAGGGGGATGGGCTCTGTTACTCACAGAAATCTGCCGCCGGGATGTCTGGATTCTTGGTGTCCCTGGGTCTGTAGCTGTGATCGCAGGTCTCTGTCCCCAGTGGCTGCAGGGTCCTGGTTTGTGTCTGAGACCAGACTGGGTGGTGCTGAGGCCAGGATGTTAGTCTCAAGCAGCTCTGTTTCTCAAGATGGCATGGTCTCTATGCCCTCGCTGGCCGCCCAGGAGTGTCCGTGCTGGGAGCGGGGCTCTGCCGTCTAAGACTGCCTGGTTTAGCAGCCCCTTAGAAGACCTGCAGAATCTAACTGTCCCTAGCTCATACACATGCATACCACACACATTCACACACTCCTCTATCACTCCCTCGCGCTCTCACACTCTTTCCCTCCCTACCTTCCTGCCGGTCGCCATCTTCCTCTATCCCTTCCAGCACTCTTCAGCCTTTCCTGATTGTGGACCCAGATCTAGAATCCCCTGCTGACCAGCAGTTCTGCGTACCTTCTTTCCACTGCGCCCATCCCAAGGGATGGGACTCAAGCCCGTGCCATGTTGGTTCCCTTTGATCCTCAGGGCTCAATGTTCTGACCGATTATCCTTCCCAGAGCCTTGAATTTACCTTTCGTCAGGAGTCCTCTGCCTTTCCCGGCTGCAAACTGTCTCCCAGCTGGATCTCCTCTGCCTTTTTGGCTGGATGTTACTCGTTTCAGCTGCTCACCCTATCTGCTCCAGGACAAGGCATGGGACATGTCCG
The DNA here is from genome assembly GCF_000147115.1 of Myotis lucifugus. NCBI lineage: Eukaryota > Metazoa > Chordata > Mammalia > Chiroptera > Vespertilionidae > Myotis > Myotis lucifugus. The sequence continues at coordinate 29,267 of NW_005871292.1, forward strand.
TCTATACCGCTGCCATTTTTCCTCCTCCCAATACCATTTAAAGAGACTGTCTTTACTCCATTGTAAGCTCTTATCTCTTTTCTCAATTATTAATTGAGCATAATGGTTTGGGTCTATTTCTGGATTCTCTGTTTTATTCCATTGATCTACATGACTGTTTCTTGTGTCAGTACCAGGCTGTTTTGAGTATAGTGGCTTTGTAGTATAACTTAATATCTTGTATTTTGATCCCTCCAAGCTTGTTCTTCTTTCTCAAGATTTCTTCAGCTATACAGTGTCTTTTTTTATTCCATATAAAAATTTTGGAGAGTTTATTCTAGGACTATGAAATATCCCATTGGTATTTTAATAGAGATTGCATTGAATCTATAGATTTGGGGGAGGGAGGGTAGTATGGACATTTTTATGATGACAATTCTACCATCCATGAACATGGTATATTCTCCCATTTTTCAATATTTTCCTCTACCTCTTTTTTCGACATCTTGTAGTTTTCTGAGAATGATACAGGTCTTTTGCTTCATTGGTTGAGTTTATACCTAAGCACTTAATTTTTTGTTGCAGTGGTAAATGGGATTGTTTGCTTAGTTTCTCTTTCAGGGAGTTAATTATTGGTGTATAAAAATGCCATGGATTTCTGGGTATTAATTTTGCATCCTGCTACATTTCTGAATTCATTTAGTAAATCTAGTAGCTTTTTGGTGGAGTCTTTAGGGTTTTATATATACAGCATAATGTCATCTGCGAATAATGAGAGTTTTACTTTCTCCTTTCCAATTTGGATGTCTTTTATTTCTGCTTCTTGTCTGATTGCTATGGCTAGGACTTCCTGTACTGTGTTGAATAAGAGTGGTGAAAGTGGCCATCCCTGCCTTGTTCCTGTTCTTAGGGATAACGTTTTAGTGTTTTCCCATTGATTATGATGTTCACTATAGGATTGTCATATATGGCCTTTATCACATTGAGATATGCTCCATCTATTCCCACTTTGCTGAGAGTTTTATCAAAAAAGTTGTTGAATTTTATAGAAGGCTTTTTCTGCATCTATTGATATGATCATGTGATTTTTGTCTTTCTATTTATTTATGTGATGTATCATATTTATTGATTTGCAAATATTGTACCAGCCTTGCATCTCTGGAATGAATCCCATTTGGTCATGGTGTATGATATTTTTAATATATTGCTGGATCCGATTTTCTTATATTTTGTTGAGGATTTTAGCAAATATGTTCATTGGGGATATTGGCTTATAATTATCTTTCTTTGTAGTGTCTTTATCTGGTTTTGGACTTAGGATAATGCTAACCTCAAAGAATGAGCTTGGAAGTATTCCTTCCTCTTGGATTTTTTGCAATAATTTGAGAAGTATAAGTAATAGTTTGGTAAAACTATCTTTGAAAGTTTGGTAAAACTTCCCTGTGAAGCCATTCAGACCTGGGCTTTAGTTTGCTGAGAGTTTATTTCTGCTTTTATTTCATCAGTTGTTATTGGCCTACTCAGGTTTTTTGATTCTTCCTGATTCCGTTTTGGGAGATTGTATTTTTCTAGAAATTTGTCCATTTCATCCACATTGTCCAGCTTGTTGACATATAGTTGTTCAGAGTATTTTCTTACAATCCTTTGTATTTCTGTGGTGTCGGTGGTTACTTCCTTGGTTTCTGATTTCTTTATTTGGGTCTTCTCTCTTTGTTTCTTGATGAGTCTGGCTAATAGTTCATCAATCTCATTTATCTTTTGAAGAACTGGCCCTTGGTTTCATTGATTTTTTTATTGCTTTTTTTAGTCTCTATGTCATTTATTTCTGCGCTAATCTTTATTATTTCCTTCGTTCTACTTACTCTACACTTTCCTGTTCTCTTTCTAGTTCTTTAAATTGTTGGGTTAACTGGTTTATTGTTACTTTTTCTTGTTTTTTTGAGGTAGGCCTGTAGTGCTCTGAACTTCACTCTGAAGATTGCTTTTGCTGTGTCCCAGAGATTTTTGGGTTGTTGTGTGTTAATTTTCATTTGTTTCCAGGAAGATTTTTATTTCTTTCTTGACTTCATTGTTAACCCATTCATTGTTTAATAACATGCTATTTAGCCTCCATGTGTTTGAATGGTTTTTGGTGTTTTTAATGTAGTTGATTTGTAATTTCATTCCACTGTGATCTGAGAAGATGCTTGATATGATTTCAATCTTGAACTTGTGGAGACTTGTTTTGTGTTTTGAGATGTGGTCTATCTTTGTGAGTGATTCATGTGCACTTGAGGAGAATTAATATTCTGCAGTTTTAAGGTGAAATGTTTTATAAAGTTCAATTAAATCGATCAGGTCCAGTATGTTCTTTAGAGTCACTGTTTCCGTGTTAATTTTTTGTCTGGAAGATTTAACCAGTGTAGTTAGCAGGGTGTTAAAGTCCCCTACTATGACTATATTGCCGTTGATCTCTTCCATAAAGTCCCCCAGAAGTCTTTTTATATATTTAGGTGTGTGAAAAGCCATGGCCCATGTGGATTTCAGGTTCAAAGGCTTGGAGAAAGGGCTGATGCACAAATTAATACACAAGACAAGAAATATAAATTTGGAAATTATTGGGGGAAGCCAGGAAAGCTTATATATAGTAGCCAAGTTCCACTGAATCTCTGTTCCCATCTTCTTTTATTCACTAGAATACATAATTGCCTTTTAGGAATGCAAACAGACATATCAAAGGTGATGGTTTAGTAAACAGTAAGATTATCAGGTTGGGGAAGTTTCCTTTAGGCCAGTGGTTCTCAACCTTCTGGCCCTTTAAATACAGTTCCTCATGTTGGAACCCAACCATAAAATTATTTTCGTTGCTACTTCATAACTGTAATGTTGCTACTGTTATGAATTGTAATGTAAATATCTGATATGCAGGATGGTCTTAGGTGACCCCTGTGAAAGGGTCGTTCAACCGCCAAAGGGGTCGTGACCCACAGGTTGAGAACCACTGCTTTAGGCCATTGAGTCAGCAGTAGGTAATAAAAAGCAAATATTCACCCTGTGAATATCAAAGAGCCCAATTCAGCCTTCTGACTGAACTTCTCACATCTATATTAATTACTATTGATCTTGGTTCTCAGTATTTCCCCCTCTTTAATTTCTTAATAGATGTTGATATGCCACTTGCAGAGCTCAGATTCTTTTAAGACTTTTATCCCACATTTGCAGACTAAAATTAAACAAATAAGAACAAGAATGAAACAGGTAATAGTGGTTATGCTAAAAGGCAAAAGTAAAGGAGTAAATTATTTCTTTAAATTACTGCCAGGCATCTAAGAAATTAGTTTAAAAGTTTGCCTGGAATAATTATACAATGGCTGCTGTAATTCCAAAATATCAAGGGTGGTGTTATTTTTACTTTAAGCACCAACAAGGTGATTTTTCATTGAAGTTATCATTTTAAACTATATCATTTTACTGGTGCAAGTGCAGCAGCTGATTTCCATTAATTATTACTATACGCAGACCCGTAGGAGCTTCAATCCACAAAAGAAAAAACTGTTCTTAAGTTTGCTGCTGGTGGGTGCCATTCATAAGACTTTTTACATAATGGCTTAGTGGGGGGTGGTCTTAGTAATGTTAAATTCTCTTTGCCTCTCCCAGAAACAAGCAGTGATAGTAATTGTATTTAGGTTTTCCCTTCCCCCTCCTTTGGTGTGATGCTAGCCAGAAAAACCTCTCTTTAATTCTACACACAAAGGAGCAGTAGTTTGATACAAGGGAAGCTGGGTGGGGACACCCTTGTAATTATACTTTTCCCATATATTTTTTGTACTAGGCAGGGGATCAGCCTGTGTAAGGGGTTTTACCCCTGAAGGACTTCCCCATTAGCCCTTGGAAATATTACCACTCAGCTGGTGACTGCCAGCATGGCAAGAAAGAAGTTTTCAGGCACTCTTGGGGTTTTGGTCTCTTCACAAATTCGTTCAGCTTTCTGGACCATCTTCTTTATCACTCCCCAAGTCATCTCTGGGCTGTTCATTATCTACCATGTTCTTCTTCCACTCCTTATCTTCAATGTGTTGCCTGGGGCTGCTGTTTGTGGCTGGGGTAGCTGATTGTCTACAGCTGCATGGTGTGGCTCCAGGCCCAAGGTCATTAATCTGGCTAATTCTTCTCTCAGATCCATGTTGCAGTTTAATATTTCTTGCAGGAATCCACACAGGTTTGGAGAAATTTTCTGGAAATATACAAGCATACTCTCGACCAAATGTTAGCAGTGGGTCGGGTCCCTTCCATAAACCAGTTTCAGAATATTTCCATTTAACTAGGCCATTTTCCATTGTTTTATTCTGACACCAGTGTAACTCCATGGGTGTCTTGCCATCAGCATCACAAGTGAGAAAATTTAAAGTAATTAAGGCTTGGTGCAGCCTACCCACAGGTGATTTCTCCATCATAATCCTCCCTTTTAGATTCTCAAGTTGGGATTATAGCCGCTGATATTGGAACTCAATAATGGCCTGTCCCTGGGAATTATATGGTACAGTGAGGCCTTGACTTACGAGTGTCCCGACTAACGAGTTTTTTGAGATACCAGCTGTCTCTCGGCTGATTTTTTGCATTGACTTGATAGAGTAATTTGAGTTAACGAGCTCCTTAATGAGCTCGGTCTCAGAACGAATTAAACTCATAAGTCAAGGCCCCACTGTATTCCTATAATGTGCTGGTTTTCCACTTTTTACAAAATTGCTGGAAATGACAGCTTGTGTAAGCAGGCCCATTATCAGTTTTAATACTTTTTGGAATTCCCATGATGGAAAAAGCAGCTAGGCAATGATTAATAACCTGTTTTGCCATTTCCCCTGTAGATTCAGTAGCCCATAGGACTTTTGAAAAGGTGTCTACAGAGACATCCAATGCCCCAAGGCGTCCAAAGGAAGTATAGTATGTCACATCCATTTACCAGATATGGTCCCTTAGCAAACCTCTAGGGTTGACTCCTGTGTTAGGCCCTTGAGGTAGATGTAACATGCAAGTGGGATATTCTTTGATAATCTGTTTTGCCTGCTGTTGAGAGGTTGAGAATTGTCTAGACAACATTTTGGCAGGCTGATGTAAAAGCTGATGAGATTCTGAGGCCTGTTTTAATAAAGCAACCAATTGATCAACATATGTATTTCCTGTTGCCAATGGGCCAGGTAATAAACTGTGAGCCCTTATGTGAGTAGTATAAAAGGATACTGTCTCTGTTGCACAATCTGCTGAACTTGCTTAAATAGTAAAAATAAACTTTTGTCACTGATCCATTTTAAACGAGCAGTTCAATTCTATTTAATAAACCTGCAGCATAAGAAGAGTCAGAGATAATATTAAGAGGATCTTGAAAAACCTGTAATGCAGCCTTAATAGCTTCCAACTCAATCCTTTGTACAGAAGTATGACTAGTTTGGATGACTCAGTCTAAATTCATTGTATGATAAGCAGCCTTTCCATTTGATGATCCATCAGTAAAAACAGTTAATGCTTCAGGAATAGGTTCCTGCCTAGTATCTTTTGGTATAGTAATGGGAGTCTGATATAGAAATTGTAATAATTTGCCTTTTAGTAGGTGACAACTAAGTTCCCCTGAATATCCACTCAGTCCAATTTGCCAATTTAAATCAGTCTGAAATAAAATTTCTAATTGCTTCCCAGTGAGGGGAAGGTAAATGCATTGGGGTTCTTCTCCTTTAAGCTGTCTGCAGTGCTTTCTAAGTTGAAATATCAACTGAGCCATAAGTTCTATATATGTAAGTGCAGTTTTAGAGGATTGATGTCTTAGGTGGACCCATTCAATAATAGCAAGAGAGTTTTTATTTTGGAAGATGACTCCAGTGGGACTATTTGCAGTAGGATTAATTTGTCGCAATAAAGGCAATTCAGGCAGTACCAGTGTCACTTGGGCTAAGGAGATTGCCTGCTCAATTCTTTGTAACTCCTTTCTAGCTTCATCTGTCAATACTTGGGGTGAGGAAAGATTAGAGTCATCTCTAAGTATATCAAATAAATTTGTCATTTATCCTATAGATATTTTTAGATAAGGTCTTAACCAATTAATGTCCCCTAATAATTTTTTGAAAGTCACTTAAGGTTTTAAGGCAGTCTTTTCGTATTTCTACCTTTTGAGGCCTAATATATTGGTTTTCAATTATGGTACCTATATATTTGAAAGGCATTTCTTTCTGTACTTTCTCTGGAGCAATTTTTAAGCCCCATTTAGAAAGTTCCTTTTCTAATTGAGAAAACATTGCTAAAGTCTGTTCTTCCCTTGGACTTGCTAGGAGCAAGTCATCCAGGTAATGGACAATATAACACTGGGAATATTTATCCCTTAAAGGCTGAATAGCTTGAGTTACATATTTTTGACATAAAGTAGGGCTATTGGCTATTCCTTGAGGCAAAACTTTCTATTGACATCTTTTCATAGGCTCTATATTATTAATAGATGGCACTGAAAAAGCAAATCTTTGTTTATATTGTGGTGCCAAGGGGATGGTGAAGAAACAATCCTTAAGATCTACTACTATTGTAATGGGGCGACCCACAGAGACGACCACCAGGGACTCAGATCAAGATTTAGGAGCCTTTATTAAGCTGGCCAGTGACTACAGTTACAGCACCCTGCCGAAGCAGAGGCTGAACTGCAGTGCCGACTACAGGAGTTACAATGTTTTTATTTGCAAAAACCACAAAGTTAGTTACAAAACCTCGTGTACACAATTAGTTCCTGACACAGTACAGTATCAGTACAGTGACTACCTTCCTATCTATGTGTTCTAGGGACAGAGAGCATGGCGTGCCCCGTCTGACTGGAGCGCCAGATATGCAGCCCAGCACATTCCCTACTGGTCTTATTGGGAATCAAATCATTGAGTCTGCTTTCTGCCAGCCTTCTTTAGGGATTTGTTGGTAGTGGGTGTGGAGGACCATGAGCTTGACAGCTTGGATTCTGCTTTGAATAATATTAAGTAAGCATTTAGCGAGGCATGGACTGAACAGTGAAATTATAAGTAGCAGGACCAGTGGGCCAGCTATGGCTGACAGGAGGGTGGTTAACCAGGGCAACAAAGTAAAGAGGTTTTCATACCAATTTCCTTCTACTTTTCTTCTTTCCTCTCTATCTAAGAGGCATTTTCTAAGCTGGCTTAAACTTTCCCAAATAACTCCCAAGTCGTTGGTATAAAAACAACAGGCTTCTCCCAAAGCTAGGCACAATCCACCTTGTTTAAGGAATAGCAAGTCTAGCCCCCTTAAGTTCTGTAAAACTACTTCTGCTAAAGAGCTTAGAGAGTTTTCTAGCTGTCCTACAGATTTTTCAAGAGTGCTGAGGTCCTGGTCAATTTGCTGCCCTAGTTCCTTGTAGTTTTGTTGTCCAGTTACCAGGGCAGCTGTCCCAACAGCTGTGGATCCTGCTATGCCTAGTCCAATGAGGAGGGGTACTAGGACGGGTGCTCTTTTGTACCACTCGGGCTCTAACCATAGATGTTCTCTTCCCCCTTCTCCTGAATAGTAATATACCTGTGGGAGTATGTGGGTTATGATGCAAATGCCTGAATCTGATTTTGATAGTAATATTTGGGGAAAAGCACAGGGAGTAATTCCATTATTACATGCCCACCAGGTACCCTCCGGTGCAACAAAATATCTATTTAGGGATTCATCATATTCCTTAGGAAGTTCTATTACCTGGGTACAGGAAGAAGAATATGGAGATGACTTTAGGGGGTAATTTACCGGGATTATACAGGTACCAGCTCCCTGTAAGTCCTCTAAGGTAAGACTGGTGGCCCCACATGCAGAGACCATCGGGCAAGCTTTCAACTGAGTAGTTGCGAATTTCGGAAGCATTTGATCCAAAAGAGATATTTGCCCCGATCCCTATATAATAAGGTGGTTCAGGGTTTAGACATAACCAACAGTCCTTAGTCATATTGGGTGAAGTTTTGTTAAGGAAGTGGAACATAGCCTCTAGAGTACCCACTAAACCCCTATGAGATGTTTCCGGCAGTGGTTTAAGTTCCCCCAAGGATCGGGTTGGTGTTGGGGCTGGCTCCAGTGTCTCCGTGTTGTTCCAGTCAGGCGTTCCCGGAACAGATGGAGGCGGGGTTGGAGCTTGCATAGGCCTGGGGGGCCGTGGGGGCTCAGGTTGAAATATTGGGTGCAGGAGACCCACAGGGTTTTGGACCAGGGGAAGGGTGCAACGTTGAATGGTGAAAAGTTAGCCCAGATCCCGGCCTGACACATATAGTTGGATCCCCCATATTTTTCCCCCTTCCCAATAGTCCGCCCTCCAGTCTAAAGATTGCAGCATTACTGGATTGCAGTCCCCAACTGAGCAGTTGGCCGTGGGTGCCCCAGGCCTCACTGTCCTGGTAAACCAGAGTAGTGAGTCAGTGGTCTTCCATGGGGCTAAGGTTTCACAGCCCCAAGAGGCACAGTAAAAGTCATCTTCACCCCCACACTCCGGGGACCCTTCTCGGGGGAAGACATAGTGCTGGGTTTGCCATAGGTCTTGTTCAAGGTTAAGGCTTCCACACCCATATGTCTGTGTAGATACATACCCAGCATTTCCCCCTAATATCCCAGATCCCCTTATGGTGAGGGGGTGGTTCCATTCTTTCCCAAATATTTCGCAAAGATCAGTATGTAGCTTCGGGGGCCCTGAGGTGGCGGCCTTCCCAATAATTTTACCGTCCAGCATGCAGGTGACCTCCCAGGAGTAAACTGGGGCTTGGTGGGGATTCCAACTTGCCAAAACCAGGAGGCATAAAAGGAGGATGCCTAGACAGGGTCTCTTTTCAGTCTGACCTTGAGTGGGTCTGCCTTGCGCTCTACAGTCCATTGTCCTGATGCGTCTTCAGCCTTCTTGATTTGTGTGCGGTGAATCTAGCACTTCTTTCCCCCGACTTTGACAGCAGTTGGGGTGCTTAGGATGAACTGGAAAGGCCCTTCCCACCGAGGCTCAAGAGTACCTGGATTATGTCACTTCACCCAGACCAAATCACCAGGAGCACACACAGGTGGGCTGTTTGGGTTGGGCACACGGGCTTCCTGATGAGCTGCCCGGGTGATTTGGTGCACAGCTGCTGAGCTGGTCTGGAGTGCCTGTAAGGACTGGGCACAAATTTGGCACCTTCTGGCTATATCCCGGGTTATCCGATGTAGCCTTGGTATGTAGTATTCCCTTCCCAGGAGTTCAGCTAGTTTGGTTCCTCCCAGATGAGTACTTTGGTGTGTCTGGGAGGTGATGATTCAGCCCAAAGCCTCTGGAACAAAAGGCCTTCCATCTGGTAATAGTAGCCATCCCTGGGAAGTCCCTTTTGCGTGTAATTTTGTGGTTGTTTCCTTTTTTTCTGAGGTGTAAACAGGGTTTGGCTGTAGATTCTGGGGTGGTACTGCTACCAGTACTTCAAGTGGCCCTACTGGTCTTTTTGCAGTCTCTTTGGCTGTTTTGTCTGAATACTGGTTCCCTCTTGCTTCTGGGGAGTCCCCTTGTCTTACATACATAGAGGTGGAAAGACTTAGTTACATCTGGCAGTGCCAATTGGCCCATTGTCCTTGCTCTGCTCATGTCTGTCTAACTGCCTACTATATTACTTCAAGGATCCTGGCTCTGAATTCTTTTAGGGAAAATGGACGTTGTAACTGCATTGTGCTGAGGCGGGACGGAGTTTTCTCTCAGAGCCAAGAGATCCTTGCTGTCTGTCAGAGGGACGATGAGGCCTGGGCATAGAAGGAGGTGGGCTTGTGACCTGGCGGAGACAAACTGAAACAAATGGTCTGGTGGAAGGGAAAGAAACCATTTCAGTTTTAATAGCCTCTATTGAAATACAGTTTTTCTCCTTAAAATTATCCCTCTGTTTATTAAAATACTAATTTATTTACTGTATTAAATTTGGCCTGATTGTTTGCATAAACACAATAAGAATGGTAACTGACTACCTTTGCTGGAATTTCATGATTGAGTCTTAATGTGCCCCATAGGGCCAGGAAGCCAAGCCATCTAGCTGCCATCAGGCCTGCCTGCAGTATTTGCTGAGTTAGGTGAATTCCTCACCTGCAGTGGCTCTGCCTGGGCCCATCGTCCTTGCTGCCCTTCCAGCAGCCCTCCTACTCGTCACGGCCCAGAGTGCATGGGGGTTCCGCAGGGACACAGAGGTGCCCTTATTGCTCCCCTTGTACTCTGACCAACAGCCAATGATGGTAGGGCATGGGCCTGACGCTCCAGCATCAGCTATTTTCAGGGCTACCAAGCAGGATACCAGGCTTTCTCTATGGCACTCTTATTGGCTTTAAGTCTTTATAGCTCAGACAGGGCTCTTTAAAACATGATACTCCAGTTAAAGTTTTTGGTCAATAAAACCACTATTGGAAACCGGTCTTATTGAATTTATGCAAAGAAATGTATTGCCATGATTTATTTATTAAGTATTGCCAAATTTCAGAGGAATTACATAAGGAGAAAAGGCTACTGACCTGCCTTAAGATCTTCTTATTTTCCTTGTCAGTCCTTTGCATGAACTCTTCAGAGTAATATAACTGTCTTCAAATGGCAAGAAAAAATTTACAATGTGTCTATATTTAAGTAGATAGTTACAGCTATCCCTGTAGTAGGGCTCCCCTTACTTGACTTGTTCTCTCAGAATGGACTAAGGGAGCTTTATTTCTTTACAGGGTCTCACATGTCACAGGACCTCACAGGGTCTGTAATTCCTGAAACAGAGGGCTAGTATTCACCATTTCACTATTTCTCTCTGTTCCAAACAGGCCTTCCCCAGTTTCCTATAGTTGAGGTTTGTGCCACTCCTGACATGGGCATGGCACACAGGCCTGCAAGACAGTATACAGGCTGCCAACTGTCTCTCAATAGAGACCAAAACCTGATGGGTATTCTTTGTCCAGTTGAGCACCTGCCCTTTTGACAACTGCATTCAAATCTGTAAGAGAATTAAGGTTAATCTAACATATCAACATAATGAGGTACAATATGGGCAATGTGGCTACTTCAGGCAGCCAAATTTTCTGCTACCATACATGACACATGGTAGGGCTATACAAACATCTTAGGGAAATGACCTTCTTACACAATGCAAAGTTGTCCTTGTCTCTCTGGAGCCATGTCCATGAAGATGCAGGCATCATCTAAGTCTATTATACAGTTTTCTGCAGGCCACTGTCAGGGCTGTGCGTTGCGGCCAGTTCTTTCTAGCCACAAACACAGTCTGTCCAATTTCCTTAAAATGTATTCTGGCACAGGAGAAAGTTGTTTTGCTGTATACAGGCAGCTTAACCCCTATACAACCGGGCTTGGACCTCTGCCTAGCAAACTGCAGTCTATAAGTTCAATATGTAGCTTCCGGTCCTCCTAACCCAAGGGGGTCTTGGCCAGTCTCTGAGTCAGACTCCTCCTCTCTTCGAGAATTTTAAAGTCCTGATGGCTCTAAGGTCCAGGGAGAGTGCCCTTTTCTTTGCCTTTTTGTTAACCCTGTTTATTAGTTACAGGGCCCTGCTATCCTTGTCTTTCTTTCTTTTTTTTTTTTTTGTTCATAGTAATCTCTTTTTTTATTAATTAAATCTTTATTGTTCAGATTATTACATTCGTTCCTCTTTTTTCCCCCCATAACACCCACTCCACCCTCCTCTCTCACTCCCCACCCACTGTCCTCATCCATAGGTGCACAATTTTTGTCCAGTCTCTTCCCGCAACCCCCTCATACCTCCCCCCCCCCAAGAATAGCCCGTCTACTCCCTTTCTATGCCCCTGATTCTATTATAATCACCAGTTCATTCTGTTCATCAGATTATTCACTTGATTTTCAGATTCACTTGTTGATAGATGTGTATTTGTTGTTCATAATTGTATCTTTACCTTTTTCTTCTTCTTCCTCTTCTTAAAGGATACCTTTCAGCATTTCATATAATACTGGTTTGGTGGTGATGAACTCCTTTAGCTTTTTCTTATCTGTGAAGCTCTTTATCTGACCTTCAATTCTGAATGATAGCTTTGCTGGATAAAGTAATCTTGGTTGTAGGTTCTTGGCATTCATCACTTTGAATATTTCTTGCCACTCCCTTCTGGCCTGCAAAGTTTCTGTTGAGAAATCAGCTGACAGTCGTATGGGTACTCCCTTGTAGGTAACTGACTTTCTTTCTCTTGCTGCTTTTAAGATTCTCTTTGTCTTTTGCTCTTGGCATTTTAATTATGATGTGTCTTGGTGTGGTCCTCCTTGGATTCCTTTTGTTTGGGGCTCTCTGCGCTTCCTGGACCTGTAAGTCTATTTCTTTCACCAGGGAGGGGAAGTTTTCTGTCATTATTTCTTCAAATAGGTCCTTTCAATATCTTGCTCTCTCTCTTCTTCTGGCACCCCTATAATTCGGATGTTGGTACACTTGAAGCTGTCCCAGAGGCTCCTTACACTATCTTCATATTTTTGGATTCTTTTTTCATTTTGCTTTTCCGGTTGGGTGTTTTTTGCTTCTTCGTATTTCAAATTGTTGACTTGATTCTTGCAATCCTCTAGTCTGCTGTTGGGAGTCTGTATAATATTCTTTATTTCAGTCAGTGTATGCTTAATTTCTAGTTGGTCCTTTATCACAACCTCGAGGGTCTCATTAGATTTCTTGTAGATCTATTAAGTTTATCGGCAGTTTCTAGAAAATTCTTGAAAAACCTTAAAAGTGTGGTTTTGAACTCTATATCCAGCAGTTTGCTTTCCTCCATTTCTGTCATTTGTTTCCTTTTTCTTTGTCTCCACATTTTTTATGCTTCCCTGTGTTGATAAAGTGGTTTTCTGTGCTAAGTGTCCTCTAGGGCCCAGTGGTTCAGCCTCCCCAATTACCTGAGGAGGACACTCTTGGTGCACCCTCTTGTGGTCTTTGTGCACAGTCTTGTTGTAGTTAAGCCTTGATTGTTGTAGGTATCACTGGGAGGAATTGACCTCCAGGCCAATTGGCTGTGGGAATCAGCTGTGTCTGCAGTGAGAGAACTTCTGTGCTGGAGACACCCCTCTGGGGCAAGACTTGCTTCAATGGGGCTTTGGTGCTCACTGAGTCTGCCCCCTGAGTGCGTCCTTTATGGTTCCATGGAGCTGCAAACTGGATGGTCCCACTCTGACCTCTGGGTTTCCTGGCTCCTGGATCTCTAGGGAGGTGCTAATCTAGCCTTTGCCTGAGGCTATCCAGCAAAAGCCTCCCTGCAGGGCTTGGGCAGGGCGGGTCCCACGGGAACAACAGGGAGGGGCTAGCAGTTATGGCTGCTCTCAGTCCTGTCTTCAGAGGCTCTGCTTCTCAATATCCCGGTAATCGCTGCAAGCCCCTCAGAGAGAAAGCTGCCCTTGAGTTCCGACCGATGCCAGACAGTCCCACTTCTCCCGTATGAGTCTGGGTCCCTAGAGACTCGCCCGGAACTGGAGCTCAGAGCCTGACACTCCCTCCCGATTGAAAATGACAACCGCGCCCTCAGCCGCCAGCCCGCTCCGCATGCATCTCCACACCTTGGTATTTTACTTCCGCACTGCGCCTCCTCTGAGTCTCGGTATGCTTTTCTCTTTCCTTCTAGTTGTAGAAGTTCCATTCAGCCAGCCTTCCTGTGGTTCTGGGTGATGTCCATTCCGTCTTTTAGTTGTATTTTTGAAGTGGTTGTTCGCGGCAGCAATTTCCAGTGTTTACCTATGCCGCCATCTTTGAATTCTCTCCTATCCTTGTCTTTCCACCAGTACCCTTTGTGGCAGAGCAGCAACCAGGCCTTTCCCAAAGGAGTGCACTGGAAGGGGATATCAGCCCCTCCTCTTCCAGCAGCAACAGGTACTGAACTCTTTCAGTACATTTGCAAACAGGGAGCTTTCACTAGCTCTATCTGCAATGTTTATAGATCCCAGGCTCTCTGCTCTATTCCTGGGGCTGCAGGAAGGCTAGTAGCAGTCACTGTTTTCTGGCTTAACTGCTGTAGCCAGCAAGCCAAAGGCCTAAGTCTTGTATTGCTTGTTGTAAAACACTCATTACTCACTGGGCAGCAGCGGGGCAGCTCTAGTGTCAGGTAAATTTCTGCTGCCCCCCACTTTTCTTGCTGCTGCTGCTTTTTTTTAGGGCCACTGCAGGCAGCTCAGGCATCCAGCCCCACTTCTTTGTCCTGGATCTTGGGGGCTGAGTCTGCCTAGCAAACAGTTCTAAATCACCAGGGCGGCTGCGGACTTCAGCTCCGTTTCTCATCTGCTTGGCTCCTGGGAGTTTAGTTGTTTTTTAATGTATTAGAATTCTTTATGCTTAGAAACCTCAATCCTTTAATGACTACCAAAAGTGAACAGTCAGCATTTTTATATTAATATTTATGAACACATTTTAAATGTACTTTTACTTTCAAGAAAATATACCTGGACCTTCTGTGATAAAACTAAGAACAGGTATTGATCTAATTTAGTATTGGAAGGGTTAAAAAGAATAAACCAGGGCAGAGAAAGATTAATTGTGCTTGCAGCCTGATAACACACCTGGTGGTAACCCAGCCTGCTTCATAATTAACTGCGGACACCCCCCCATCTCTCAGCCCAGGTCTCATTGCTTTCCCTCACAGATTTTTCCTCTTTACTCTTAGAGGACCTTAAATCCTCCTCCTTTACTACTCTTGCCCTCTCCGACCAATCCCCCAGTCCAGTTGTTTGTCTCTCTTTAAACAGTGGGAGTTTCGGAGAAAACCACAGACTACTGCTGTAGTAGTCCTCCCTCCCAGAGGCTGGGATCCGACCTGTGGAAAAAAAATGAGTCTTAGTCTGCCTGGAAAGATAGCGGATGAGGATAAGGGAGTATAGGAAGATTTCTTGCAGACTGAAAGCCTGGAGGGCCTCCTGAAAGAAAATATCTTTAATCCAGTTACAGATGCTGTCAGAATCAGGATGAGGGAGGAAGGGAAAGACCAGGTTATGTCCTCTATGAGGATCTAATAAATAACTGAAAATGGCAAGTCAAACAAAACACTCAACCAGGGTTAACGGGGTCCATAGATAGTTAATAATAACTTCAGCCTTAGTTCCTCCTCAGGTGGCTCACGTTGGACTATGATGTCACAGACAGGGTCAGGGCCAATAAATCTCTCTGCCCTTGTGGAGCTGTAAGCCCTGCCCCTGGAAGTCTCCATCCATCAAAAGAGATAAGAAAACCATAAATAACAAGTTCTTTGTTCTTTGAAATTTACTACTTTGTTAATTTGCTAAGAAAATAATTAACTTGAAAAGACTTCTCTCTTGCTTTTCTTACAAGCAATCTCAGAACCTAGCCAGCCTTTGTTTTAGCCTTTAAATCTACCCTAGAACTTTAAAATTTCAATTTAATATAGCGAATTTACAACTCAGATAAGAGCAACTGATAGACAGAAATTTTTATTAGCTAAGTGGGCTGATCCCCTCTGTAATAGAGAGCAAAAGACTCTGAGAAAAATAAATCTCGCAGCTGCTAGAGACTTTTACAGACCATTATGGGCTCAGTCCAAATGTTTAGCTAGATGAATCAACAGAAATGCAGAATAAATCAAAGTAGCTTTCATTTCGCGCAGATCAGTTAATGAGCAGCCAAGACAGACAAACACCCGTACTCATACTCTCTCAGTAGACTAGCCCAGACTGGAGTAGCAAATTGGCTAGTCCCACACAAACAAAAAGCTGTTCACTCATAATTCCTCAATCGAATCCAAATCCACTCACCTCCGAAGTCCCACATTTATATACCAGACAGCCCAAGTTTTTACTTCTACCAGATATTTACCCAGAGTTTAAACAATCTAACCAATTCCTGACTAATTGCCTAAGGGAGCTCTATGGCTTCCCAGAAGGCGATCAAGCTCCCCTTTCACTCACTTGGAGTGAGCCTGACTGATAAGGGGTCGACGAAGATGACTGACCCTGACCCATTTTGACAAAGACAACAAAGAACAAAGACAAAACAAACCAGACAAATGCAACCTAAGGTTGCCCAGACCAGGACCCCCAGACGCCGTTGCGTCCAGGCAGTCAGACTTCGAGGTTCTGCTGCATCCAGCCCTTTTTTGAGTCCTAAAGGGAACGTTCCACAGACAGATACCAGATTCTTACCTCCCCGCTGGAGGTCCAGGTGGCTCATTGTTTTCAGATTGCAGTTTTGGGAGGAAAACACTCCGCCTCCCTGGGACCCAGGACGGAGACTGGAGTGTCCTCACCTGGGGCATCCGGGGTGTCCACCAGCAACTCGGCCAGAGTGGATCTCGCTGGGGGCCTCCAAATGTAATGGGGTGACCCGCAGAGACGACCATCAGGGACTCAGATCAAGATTTAGGAGCCTTTATTAAGCTGGCCAGCGACTACAGTTACAGCACCCTGCTGAAGCAGAGCTGAACTGCAGTGCCGACTACAGGAGTTACAGCGTTTTTATTTGCAAAAACCACAAAGTTAGTTACAAAACCTGTGTACACAATTAGTTCCTGACACAGTACAGTATCAGTACAGTGATTACCTTCCTATCTATGTGTTCTAGGAACAGAGAGCACAGCATGCCTCGCCTGGCCAAAGTGTCAGCACATTCCTATCTATGTGTTCTAGGAACAGAGAGCACGGCGTGCCCTGTCTGGCTGGAGCGCCAGATATGCAGCCCAGCACACTATAAGAGGCCAATCTAGAGGGATTTGTGAAGGCGCTGGGAATCCAGGCTGTAAAGCTCCCATGGTATGCATAGTAGCGTTAACGGCTCTAAGATCATGTAACAATCGCCATTTTCCTATTGCCTTCTTAGGGATTGTAAATATAGGAGTATTCCAAGGACTATTGGAAGGTTCTATATGAACAGCCTCTACTTGTTTCTGTATTAATTCATGGATATGATTTAATTTCTCCTTGATTAATGGCCACTGATCCATCCATATACACTGAGTGGCCAGATTATTATGACCACCTGACATTTGTAGGCAAATTAGCCATACACTGCATTGTATGGGATATGGAAGCCGAAGGACTGTTCGATCACCTTTGCTGTCTGCAGTTACCAAGATAAAACATTTCCAATTCGCACAGGATCACAAGGATTGGACAGTCGAGCATTGGAAAAAAGTCATGTGGTCCAATGAATCACGTTTCCAGTTGCATCATGCAGATGGCAGAGTGAGAATTTGGTGGAAACAGCATGAAAGCATGCACCCCACATGCATGAGTACAACCCTTCAAGCTGGTGGGGGCAGTGTTATGGTTTGGGGCATGTTTTTCTGGCATGATTTGAGCCCTTTAATTCGTGTGGAACAACGTCTGAATAGCACAACATACCTAAGTATAGTTGCTCATCAAGTTCATCCTATCATATTGATGGCATATCCCAATGGAGATGGCTTCTTCCAACAAGACAATGCTCCATGCCATGGTGCTCGTATTGTGCATGAGTGGTTTCAAGAACATGACTTTACCTTGCTTAGGTGGCCCCCACAATTACCAGATCTCAATCCAATTGAGCATTTGTGGGATGAAGTTAAAAGAGCCAGCAGGCAGCTGGTTCCACAACCATCAAATCTCACAACTGGACAGTGCTATTCATCAGGCATTGTGTCAGATTCCTTGCATCACCTTTCAACATCTTGTGGAGTCAATGCCAAGAAGAATCGCCGCAGTATTGAAGGCAAAAGGTGGCCCAACGAAGTACTGATGGGGTAGTCATAATAATCTGGCCACTCAGTGTAGGTCTATCATCTTTCCATTGTATAGGCTCAGCATGGGAGGTGAGGAGATTTAGCAGTGACCACTCCTAAAAAGGCTGATATTCTAATCCTCGTCTTCCTATGAACTGTTGTCCCTTGCCAGTAATAATACAAGCTTATAAACCTTCTAAAACATCTCAGCCTCATAAGTTGACTGCAATTACAGAGACTACATAGGGCTGAAACCATCCTGTTTGTCCTTCCTCATCTTGCTACTTTAACACTGCAGCACCGAGTTGCATGTTATCAGGAATTCCAACTCCTGTAATAAAGCCCATAGCTTCTACCATAAACCAACTTGGAGGCCAGAATTCTTGACTGATAACACTAACATCTGCTCCAGTGTCTACTAAACCTTTAAACAGTTTCCCTCTATTCTTAGGTTGATCATAGGATGGGTCTTGCTAATTTCCTGTATCCAATACATATTTTAGCTTCCAAATCCTTGTGTCCCTCTCTTCTTATTTATAACTTCACCTTGCTGAATATAAGGTAAAAGCGGGAGCTGAGCAATTCTTTGTCCTGGAGTAATTTGCATAATATGTTTGCATTCTAAAATTACTTTGATTTCTCCCTCATATTCTGAATCTATGACTCCAGGAAAAACAGTTAGTCCTTTTAGCATATTTTCACTCTTTCCTAGGACTAAACCTAACATTCCTGGTGGCACAGGTCCCCAGATTCCTGTAGGAACAACTTGTCTAGCCATACCTGGGGTCAGGGTGATTGTTATTGTGCTATTAAGATCAAAGCCAGCTTTTCTTTCTGGAGTGACTTGAAGAAGGGAATCTTCTGTGGCCTTGGCAGGGTGGAACTTCCCCTTATTTAATAATGGGGCTGGAGGAGCCCCTCCGGCTGTTTCCCTGGGGCCAGCCATTTCCTATGTCTTGATTTAATGGCTGGCCATTTCTATGAAATTTAGATCTACACTGACTGGCCCAATTATTCCCCTTCCGACATCTGGGACATAAACCTGCATTATCTGAGTTGGGAGGCAGAATGCTCACACCTTCTCCTTGAGCATAACCTTGTGTCCTTTTTGGTTGCGTACATTCCTTTTTAAAATGCTCTTTCTGTCCACAGCTGAAACATGATTTGTTTCTTGTAATTGCGGCAGCTAATAAGCTTCCATGAAAAAAGCCTGACCCCACATTCTGACATGCTCGAATAATTTCTGTAATGGTACTATTTTTTCTTAGAGGCGTTAGACATTTCTTACAATCAGCATTGGCAATTTTATAAGCTAATCACTGAGTCAAAATGTCTCCTGCTGTCTCATGTTGAATCTGCCGTCTCACTGCTCGAGTGAGGCAAGCTACAAAATCAGAGAATGATCCAGTGGGCACCTGCATGCACTTACTAAAGGCTCCTTCAGGTTCCCCTTTTGCTAGTAAAGTCCACCAGACTTTTCTTCCACAAAGTCTAATTTGCTCATATGCCTGCTGGATGTAGAGGAGCTGATTTTGGACGTCACTAAATTGCCCCTGTCCTGAAAGCATCTCAAAAGTTATTTGAACATTCTGTCTGAGATTTGAAGAAGCTTCTTCTTGACATTTCTCTAAAATTCTCCCTTCCAAGCAAATAATCTCCTCCATCCAGAGTTGCACGGGCTAGAGAATACCAATCATAAGGAGCTAGAAATGCTTCAGAAATGTTAGTTACAATTTCTACAGTGAATGGAGCCGTTGGGCCATTTTGAATCACACTATCACGCAAGGCCTTTATCATTTTAAAGTCAAATCTTTCATGCTGTCTTATTATTTGATTTGGGAATTGTAGGTTAGCTGCCTGTATAATAGGAAAAGCAAGTTTATCCTCCACTTTCATGTCCTGTAATCCTTCTTGGATGGCTCTTTGCATAGGTGATTCTATTACTGGCGATTTAAATGTTTCAGAATCAGGACAAGAATGACACTCCTCCAATCCATCTTTCTGCTTCTCTTTAGGAGCAGAGGGTGCAAAGGGAGAAGGTCTTTCATCTCTGAAAGGCTCTAGCAAATGCAATACCGTTTTCCACAAGGAAAAACAATTTGGAGGCAAACTTTTCCCTTGTTGCTGAGCTTCTTTCAAGTTCTGACCTATTCTTTCCCAACATTCAATATCCAATGTACCCTCATCAGAAAACCATGGATTATATTCTATAATAATCTGTAGAAACTGTAAAAGATCTTCTGACACTTAACTCCCTTATTCCTTAGCATGCGAGCCAAAAGTCTACAAGAAAGTCTCTCCCCTTTTGACGAATTCTGCCCCATTATGAACTGGCTGAAACAAAAGAAATAACTCAAACACTTATGGATCCGTGGGCTTCCAAAGCTGACAAGAGTTTTGCACTCAGTTTAATCTTCCACCACCGATCCAGTGATTTTTTTCCACTCAGGCGAATTCTTTTTCTCCAAGTCCCAGTTCAAGGCGCCAATTGTGAAAAGCCACAGCCCATGTGGCTTTCGGGTTCAAAGGCTTGGAGAAAGGGCTGATGCGCAAATTAATACATAATACAAGAAATATAAATTTGGAAATTATGGGGGAAGCCATGGAAAGCTTAGCTGTAGTAGCCAAGTTTCACTGAATCTCCATTCCCATGTTTTTATTTACTAGAATACACAATTGCCTTTTAGGAATGCAAATGGACATATCAAAGGTGATTGTTTAGTAAACAGTAAGATTATCAGGTTGGGGGAGTTTGCTTTAGGCAGTAGGTAATAAAATGCAAATATTCACCCTGTGAATATCAAAGAGCCCA
The DNA here is from genome assembly GCF_000147115.1 of Myotis lucifugus. Classification (NCBI taxonomy): domain Eukaryota; kingdom Metazoa; phylum Chordata; class Mammalia; order Chiroptera; family Vespertilionidae; genus Myotis; species Myotis lucifugus. Next base: position 49,705 of record NW_005871292.1, read on the forward strand.
ATTCAGCCTTCTGACCAGACCTCTCGAATTTATATTAATTACTGTTGATCTTGGTTCTCAGCAAGGTGCTCCTATATTGGGTGAATATATGTTTACCAGGGTGTTATTCTCTTGTTGGATCAATCCCTTTAGTATTATGTAGTGACCTTTGTTGTCTCTTGTGATGGCCTTCATTTTGAAGTCTATTTTGTTGGATATGAGTATTGCTACTCCAGGTGTTTTTTCTTTTTTTCCATTGGTATGGAAAATTTTTTTCCATCCCTTCACTCTCATCCTATGTGTGTCTTTTGTTCCTATGTGGGTCTCTTGTAGACAACATATAGTTAAGTCATGTTTTTGTATCCAGTCAGCTACCCCATGTCTTAGGATGGGAGCATTTAATACATTTACATTTAAGTTTATTATTGATGGGTACTTATTTATTGCCATTTTAATTCTTTATGCCTAGGTTTCTCTCTCTATTTCTTCTTGTCATTACAGCATTTTCTTTAGAATTTCTTGTAATGCTGGCTTGGTGGTGATGTACACCTGTAGCCTTTTATTTTTGTCTGGGAAGTTCTTTATTTGACCATTTATTTTGAATGATAGCCTTGCTGGATATAGTAATCTTGGTTTCAGATCCTTGCTTTCCATTATCTAGAGCACTTCATTCCATTCCCTTCTGGCCTGTAGAGTTTCTGATGAGAAATCAGGTGTCAACCAATGGCAGCTCCATTGTGGGCAATAAATTGCTTTTCTCTTACTGCCTTTAAGATTCTCTCTTTGTCTTTATTTTTTGGCATTTTAATTATAATGTGTCCAGGCATGGGCCTGTTTGGGTTCTTCTTACCTGGGTTTCTCTGTGCCTCCTGAACTTGTGTGACTTTTTTCTTTACCAGGTTAGGGAAGTTTTCTGCAATTATTTCTTTAAACACGTTCTCCACCCCTTCTGCCTTTCTGCTTCTTCTGGCACACCTGCTATTCAAATAATATTATGTTTCATGTTTTCCACAGCTCCCTTAAGCTTTCCTCCTGGGTTTTTGTTTGGTTGGTTGTTTTGGGGTTTTGTTTTGTTTGGGGTTTTTTTTTGGTTCTCTAATTAAGTGATTTTTCCTACCATGTCTTCAAATTCACTGATCCAATCCTAGCTTCCCTAATCTGCTGTGCATTCCTTCCAATGTGTTCTTTATTTGTGCCATGTCATTCTTTATTTCTGTTTTCATAGTTACTGTATCTTTTCTCATGCTGTTGAGTGTCTGTAGCATCACTATTCTGAACTCTATATCAGATAAATTTCTTATCTTCATTTCATTTATCTCTTCTTCTGCAGAATTTTCTTGTTCTTTCATTTGGGGGTTGTTTCTTTGTCTCCTCATTTTGGCTCCCTGTTTGGTTTATTGGCTCATTATTAAGTAGATCTGCTACACCTCTCAATCTCTGGTGCAGGACAGTGTCAAAAACTGTTTCTCACTAATTAGATCAGGCAGAGACTCAAATCCTCCAGAGACCTCTGCCTACAGACTGATAGGATTCCATCTTGAATTGCCCTCAGGGAATCATCCACAGGTGGGGCAAGAGTTCTTTTAAACAGGATGGGGCAATTGCTTCTGCCTGAAGGCTAATTGTCATTCTCAGTCTCTTAATGGGTCTCAGAAACTCCGCACTGTAGGGCAAGGTGTTTTCCAATAGAGTGGCTCAGCTGTCTTACGTCCAGGCAAAGCCGCCTGTATAACAACTGTCTGTGTGAGAAAGATGACTTCCACAGTGTTAGGGAATTATTCAGCATAGGAAACCTGAGTGTCTGCTATCTGAGCTCTAATCCCAGAGCCCCTGATCCTGGCTTCTGCTCACACAGCTTCAGTCCACTCTTCCCTCCATTTTTCAGAGCACAAGGTGAGTGGCTCCACAGGGAATTTTGTGCATTGGCCCTTTAAGAGGGTTCCAGCATTTCCAGCTATCTCTCCCTGGCCAACAGCAACCCTGCTGCTTTTCACAGCCTGATGTTATGTGGGTACCCTTCTCAGTTCTGGTACTCTGGGCTGGGGGGCCCAGCTTGGGGATTACATACCAGAGTTCTCAGTGGCAACCCCTCACAGCTGAGATATCATTCCAGAACTTTAGTTGCTATTTGTGGGAGCCTGGCCAGTCCTTTCGTGCCTTTGCCCCTTCTATCAGTCTCTATGTGGTCTCCACTTTCTGTCCTCAGTTATCAGGTTTTCTCCAGCGAGTCTTCCCTTGATTATTCCAGAAGTTTTTCTGTATTTTAATTGTAATTCCAGTTTTGTCCAGGGAGCATGTCCGTCTATCTTTATTGTTGAAAGTCCCCTTTCCTTCCCCATTGACCGCTGTGCCCATTTCCCCTCTCCATGGCCTTCACTGCACTGTGTCCACTTATATGTGCATATAATTTCTTTGGTTAATCTCACAATATATAAACTTCTAATAAAGTGTAAGACATTCATTAATAGTTCCAATTATGTTTTCTAGCTCCTCTAATAAAAAGCCAAAAGTAGGTGAATTTAAGACTATAGGAATCAATGTTTCAGTATTTCATGTTATTTCAGTTACTTCTATTTATTAGTTCTTAACAACTTTATAAAGTTTTGAAGTCTATTACTCAAGATGTTTTCTTGACAAAAATTGTAGCAGAAATAACATAAACTTATTTTTGTACCCCCAGCCAAACAAACATATACTTATGTTAATAACTCTCAAATACATTAACCAAACAAACCAGCTTTAATATCAAATATTTTTGTCCAGACCTTTTGGAATCTTTTTTTTTTTTTACTATACACCTAAATAGTATTTCTAATAATTATAGAGAATGCAAGATTTTTTATCTGTCCTTGACAACGTTTAAAAAGTCTGGAGAGCCCTGCCAGCATGGCTCAGTGGTTGAGCATCGACCTATGAACCAGAAGGTCACAGTTCAATTCCTGGTCAGGGCATATGCAGGGATTGTGGGCTAGATCCCCAGTTGGGGGCATGCAGGAGGCAGCCAATCAATGATTCTCTCTCATCATTGATGTTTCTCTCTCTCCCTCTCCCGTCCTCTATGAAATCAATAAAAATATTTTTTAAAGAAGTCTGGAGAGAGGGAGGGGAGTTATCAGGCATGGGTGACTTCAGCTATTTGAGTTTTTTTTAAATGATACTTTCCCTTCGATTATTATTAGGCAGGAAAACCTATTGGACTCTCAATGAAACTTTAAAGGCTGTGAATGAGCTGTGGAAACAAAGAAAGTCTTGGCCCCAGTTCAAGAAATTGCATATGTAACACTTCAAAGAGTTGTTTAAACAGAAAAAAGAGAAACCCAGTGACAGAAAATAAGATACATGACAAGAATGAAGTTGTCAAAATCATTGTAAAAAATGCTCCAAACAGATGACCAGGAAATAAAGTATGAGGCACAACAGTAACGTTGTCCAGGAGCCCATTTAATGTGCCTTGAACCAGGTCATGCAAGTCAGGTCCCTAGTAGAGAGAAGAATACAAAGTGAAAGTGTGTTTGCCTTGTGGACATGTTTACCCCAAGTCCTGAGAGTAGCCTTACCAACAATATTGGTGGTAGATGCCCTGAGGATTGATTTACTCTGCTCAGACAGGAAACTCAACTCCACACTGACAAAATGAGGGGAGGACAGGGTCCTTTCGAACATCAGGGGTGATCAGGTCCTGGACTCACTAGAGGGTTATTCCAGGTTCAGAGGGCAGGCTTATCTTCCATCTCAGCATTGATGAAGCACGTTTTGAGGAAGGACTTACTCTGTTGCTGACATGTAGTTTTCCCCTACATTGGTGATAAGAAGTGACAGAAAGGATGAATTAGAGAGAGAATAAAGAAGAGAAAACAACTCCATGTCCCATCTAAGTCACCAAAAAAGTGTCACTGGACAGGGACCAAGCCAGGAATGGGTCTGCCTTGAGCTGGCCTGTAGTGTGTGGATTCCTTACTTCATTCAGAAAAGATTTGACAATACAAGTCCATGGGTTTATGGTGGAAGTAACAGAAGAAAGCCTAAGTGGTGCTCTGCTTTGGGTCCCTGGAAATGTTATAGTAAAGAAATGATCCAAGGCGGTGCTGCTATTAGATCACTGAAACGTAAAAGTCACAGTGACAAAAGTGAGTCAAGGCAGGGCTACTGTTAACTCACAGGAAAGTGAGAGAAGAAGGGGAGCCTTTGAGACAGGTTCAGGAGGTAGGCCCTGGATGGGCTGCCACTGCCTACTGCTCACCTGGTTGCAAGTCTTTTGGGGACCCTTAGCGTTTAGGAGAAAGAAAGTAAAAGTTCATGCTCAAGAACAGGCAGGGGCATGTTCCAGAGAGAGCCCACATTGGAATTCTTTGTCTTGATGGTTTTTATCTTTCTTATGTGAGTGTGAATTCTAGGGGAGATGTCAGGAGAGGGTCTTACCAAAATATTCATTAGTTTTTCAGGTGTGTCCTTCAATGTGTTAATTAATAAAAATGAGCATATCGAGGAGTTTGGGATCATTCTCTAATGATCACTGCTTTACTTTTATCTTGAGTCCATCTGCCTCTAATCAGGTTTTTTTGTTACTTGTTCCCCTGACACACCAATGCATTTGACTGGCACAAATGGCACTAATTGGGTCTCTGCTACCTATCTCCCCAATCAGGGTGATTTAAGCTCTTTATTCTCTGTTTAAGAAGGGAAAGTACAAACTATTTGCTCTAAATTGATTTTGGTTAGGAAAAATAAGGTCTTGTGATTTACTAGCTGGCTGTAAATTGATCAAATTGTTTGGCCTTGTTTAATTATCTTGTCTCAGTTTCCCCTTTTCACTTGCCAAGGAATTTTTCTAGCTTCTTACCATCCTGCCTCAACACCATGGGTGAAGGACCTGTCCTTTCTGCATCTCTGCCCCTCCTACCAGTCTCATCACGGCTTCTTCTTTATGTCTTTAATTACAGGGATTCTGTTCAGCTAGTTTGCAGGTACTTCTCAATTATGACTGTTTTACAATTCAGTTACAGTTTTGATGTGGTTGTGGGGGGAGGCAAGCACAGAGTTACCTACTCTGCCATCTTGATTGGAAGTCTTTGAAATTTTCATTAAGGATGTAAATGTGATCTTATTTTTGGGGAGTCTTTGTTTATATTATCTAAAATACATAAAACCACTTCCTCAAAGAGGACCAAGTAAAGATCCAATCCCATCATTTATTTTTTAAAGTAGTGCTTCTCAAATTATTTGTGGTGAAAGACAGGATTACTATTTTTGCTTTTTAAAAATTTCAATGTGTTGTGAACTAATAATTTTGGAAATTATAACAAACAAATTGCTTGAAAAACAAAAGACATACAAAACTCCAGCCCCATTTTTTAAAAAATATATTTTATTGATTTTTTACAGAGAAGTGAGCGGAATAGAGAGTTAGGAACATCAATGAGTGAGAAACATTAATCAGCTGCCTCCTGCACACCCCTTACTGGGGATGTGCCCACAACCAAGGTATATGCCCTTGACCAGAATCAAACCTGGGACCCTTCAGTTCGCAGGCCAATGCTCTATCCACTGAGCCAAACCAGTTAGGGCAGCCCCATTTTTTTATTTTTAGCTTTAACTAACATAAAACTAGATTTTCATAAATGTAATCTAAACAAACATAAAAGGAAACAACATAAAATCTGTTCACATTTTTTATTAACATGTGCAAAAGGGTGAATGATATGTCAAAATACTCATAACTTTTTGTAGTTCTATTATCATAGACAAACAAAATGTTAAGGAAATAGCAATTCTCCATCCTATTTTAACACTTTGAGTTAACACCATGTATATCTTTTTTTTCATATTTTTTTCTGACAAATGAGGTATTCAAGTTATAGAGTAGGAACTTCTCTCTCCTGTGCTACCCAACTCCCACCCACCAGAGTCTACACTCTTTCTTCTACCCTGGAAATAAATGCTCCATTTAAAGCATCACTAGCCTCTGCCACTTCCTGAAGAATGTCACCTTGGCCCTTCCTCAAAGTTTTTCCAGTGGTTCCTCCCAAGCGTGATTTCTATTTTTGAGGTCTTGTCCTCTTACTTCCCTCCAAAGAATATGATTTGCAGAAATTTTTAGTTCTAACTGAAATATTTGCTCAGGTCTTAAGCTCAAAAACATCGTCTCTTTACCTGGAATCTTCACTCTTGGGCCCAAGTTTATATCTTTCCTTCAAGAAACCAATTATTAGTTGGAAGGTGCTTGTGGTAGACACTGATGTTTAACAGTTACAACAGACGACCTCAGCCCATATTTTCTTAGCTGAATTTCCATTATAGATGCTGGAATAATTCTATATTTTATTTCCCAGCCTACCTTGTGCCTAAAGGCAACAATGTATCATGAATCTGGTCATCAGATATATACAGAAATATTTAGGGATGAGAGGTGTTTGAAAGCATTTGCTTTCCTAATAAAAGGGACACAATCAACTAGCACAGTTGTTCCCATTAATTTTTGCCAATAGCAGAGACCAACTTTGAGTCCCTGATATGGAATTATTCCCTGTGAGTACCATTAGCCTCTTGATACAAGGTCAATTACATTGGACCTCTTCCATCATGGTTGGGACATAAATTCATCCTCACAAGCATAGCACACATTATCTGAAGTTGTCTTTCCCTGCCTAATGTTTCTGCCAGCATTACCAACAACAGATACTTTATCCACAATCATGGCATCCCACACAGCATTTTGTCTGAACAAGAAACTCATTTTACAGCAAAGGTAGTATGGCAATGCATTCATGCTCATGGAATTAGCTGGTCATATCTGGTATTACCACATCTTCCATCACCTGAAATCAGCTGGCCCAATTGAAAGGTGCAATGGCTTACTGAAGATTCAGTTTCAGTGCCAGTTGGAGACATCATCCTGAAAGGCTGATGTTCTCCTTTACAGGATGCTGAATATTTTTGAAATCAGAGACAATTATGGCCTCCCCCATGCCCAAAAATACATACTCCAGGAATAAAGGAGTAAAGTGGGAGTGGCTTCTTTCACCATAATACCTAATAGCTGCTCACAGAATTTGAGCTTTGCTAAATGCTAAGTGTCTGGTCGTCTGGTCGTCCATTCAACCAATCAAAGTGTAATATGCTAATGACATGCTACGGCCACTCAACCACTCACTATGACATGCACTGACCACCAGGGGGCAGACAGTCAATCGTTCAACCAGTTGCTATGACATGCACTGACCACCATGGGGCAGATGCTCTGACCAGTACGTTAGCTTGCTGCTGGGTTCTGGCCTATCGGGATTGAGTGAGATGGGCCAGACATGCCCTGGAGCCCTCCTTCTGCCCCTCCCCCAGTTGGCCAACGTCCTGCATCCCTCCCTGGCCCCGATTGTGCATTAGTGGGGTCCCTTGGCCTGGCCTGTGCCCTCTCACAATCCGGGACCCCTCAGAGGATGTAGAAGAGCCAGTTTCAGCCCAATCCCACAGGCCAGGCCAAGGGACCCCACTGGTGCACGAATTCATGCACCGGGCCTCTAGTGTGGATATATTAGTCCCCAACGAGGCAATGCTTCCATCTAGGAACACACCAATGTCAATGGTTTTATTGAATTGAAAGATGAGTTTTATTTCTTGAACATATTGTGCTCCTTACACCACTGAACCCCAGGGGAAAAAATTAATCTACTGGCTGGAATAACTGATCCTAATTACCAAGGAGGAATCAGGTTACTGCTATACATTGGAGGTATGGCGGCTATATCTGAAACCCAGGAAATTCTCTGGCATTCCTTTTACTACTTCTATGCCCAATAGTAAAAGTTAATGGGAAAATGACAGCAAAAAAAGGAAAAAAAGTACAGAATGCTTGAGGACTTAGAATCTTAGGAGGGAGGGTTTAGGCCCTTCTATCAGGTAAAGAACCTAGAGCAGTGATTCCCAAAGTGGGCGCTACCGCTCCCTGGTGGGCGCTGCAGTAATCCAGGGAGGCGGTGATGGCCACAGGTGCATTTGAGGGTGATGAGTAACTGCTATTAAAATTTAAAAAAAAATTAATTTCCATGGGCTGAGTAATATTTTTTCTGGAAAGGGGGCGGTAGGCCAAATAAGTTTGGGAACCACTGACCTAGAGTATATGAGCCTATCACTGAGGGTGAAGTGGAAATAATGGAATGGGTCATTGAAGAAGAAAGCCTTAGATAGCAACTATGATCTCACATCCTATTATAGAGATGAGGCCTCTAATAGCTTTGCAGGTTTTCTCTTTCTCTTGTTATATATGTTTATCTGTATATACTAACCACATTTTTTTTCTTTCTCATCATTTTTACTTCATATGCAAGTAGTTGGAAGTTAACTTAACAATTTATTCTTTAGGCAGCAGAATATTCAGTGGGACTGTATAAGAGTTCTTTGGGGGGAGAGGACAAAATGGAGGCAGAATAGTTGGACGTGTCCTGAGCCTTGTCCCAGAGCAGACAGAACAAGCAACTAAATTGAATAACATCCACCTTTAATTGGAGAAGTAGACACAGCTGGTGAGACAATTCACAGCCAGGACAGTCAGAGGACGCCTGGAGAATGGTAAAATTAGGGATCTGGCTGGAGAGAACTGAGAGACCTCCAAGCCCAGAGGGTCAGAAGGAAGCTGCATGGCACCAAGGCCCTGTCTTTTAGGACGGGTGTAGTGCCTGACTGTGGATAGAAGGTCCACAGGACTGCTGGCAGCAGGGGATTCTAGATCTAAGTCCACAGCCACGAGAGACTGAGCCCAGACAGGGCAGCCTGGATGGCTGCCCAAGCAGTGCCATGCGGGGGGGAGAGGGGCTCACAGTGGCGCAGCTCTTTCCCCTCTTTTTAGTCTTTGCTTTTATTTGCTAAGCCTAGTTCATAGGACCTTTCAAATACACTCACTGGTGGCTGAGGTGCAGGTGGAGGTGCAGACTTGTGGAGGTTGGGGAGAGGAAAAGGTCAGGGAGAGGTGGCTGTGAGTCTGGTGCTGAGTCATACCTGATGTGAGGGACCTAGGCAGCCATTTTCTCCTGAAGGGATAGTCCCTCCCTGTAGTCTCCAGGCACCAAAACAGCCATACTCAGACTACACCCTGAGTGATACAAAGGATACAAAAAAAAATCTGAATAGTCCCTGAGAGACCCTCTGTGGGCTCTTCCACAGAGGCCACACCTTTTTGAAGGGGAGAGCTGCTATAACTGGAAGCCTAGCCTCACCTCCACCCAGGGTGCCCTCAGACTCTACCCCCACTCCCGCTAGGGACCTGCTGCCCAGGCTGCTGTTCCATGGTCACTGAGACTCCAGCCATCCCAGGCGCAGTCTCCTGTGAGTTCCAAAGCATGCTCCCCTCTGGCCGGCCCAATGCTTTAGCCTAGGGCACTGCGACCATGTGAGCAGCAGCCACATGGCAGCCTGCCCCCGTCCAAGGAGCAGCAGCTGCACGCAGCCCACACCCGTCTGAGCAGCAACCCCGTGAGCAGCCCACCCCCATCGAAGAAGTAGCAGCCCTGCGAGCAGTCCGTCCCTGTCTGAGAAACAGCAGCTGCACAAGCAGCCCACCCCAGTCCGAGGAGCAGCAGCTGAACAAACTGCCTGTCCCCATCTGAGGAGCAGCAGCTGCATGAGCAGCCTGCCCCCATATGAGGAGCAGTAGCCCTGCAAGCAACCTGCCCCTGTAAGAGGAGGAGCAGCCATGCGAGCAGCCCTCCCCCGTCCAAGAAGCAGCAGCTGCACACAGTCTACACCCATCCAAGGGGGAGCAGCCTCGTAAGCAGCCTGCCCCCATCAGAGGAGCAGCAGCCGCGCAAGCAGCCTGTCCCCATCGGAGGAACAACAGTCATGTGAGAAGCCCGCCCCCATACAAGGAGCAGCAGACCTGCGAGCAACCTGACCTTGTCCGAGGAGCAGCAGCTACATGAGCAGCTCAACACCATCTGAGGAGCAGCAGCCACACAAGAAGCCCACACCTGTACGAGAAGGAGCAGCCATGTAGACCAATGGAATAAAACAGAGAACCCAGAAATCAACCCAAACCACTATGCTCAATTAATATTTGACAAAGGAGGCAAGAAAATACAATGAAGTCAAGAGAGTCTCTTCAATAAATGGTATTGGGAAAACTGGACAGATGCAAATAAAAAAATGAAACCAGACCACCAACTTACACCATACACAAAAATAAACTCGAAATGGTAAAGAACTTAAATGTAAGACGGGATACCATAAAAATATTAGAGGAATCCACAGGCAGCAAAATCTCAGACATATGCTGAAGCAATATCTTCACCGATACAGCTACTAGGGCAGCGGTTCTCAACCTGTGGGTCGCGACCCCTTTGGGGGTCGAACGACCCTTTCACAGGGGTCGCCTAAGACCAACGGAACACACATATATAATTACATATTGTTTTTGTGATAAATCACTATGCTTTAATTATGTTCAATTTGTAACAATAAAAATACATCCTGCATATCAGATATTTACATTATGATTCATAACAGTAGCAAAATTACAGTTATAAAGTAGCAATGAAAATAATTTTATGGTTGGGGGTCACCACAACATGAGGAACTGTATTAAAGGGTCGCAGCATTAGGAACGTTGAGAACCACTGTCTTAGGGCAATGGAAACTAAAGGGAAAATAAACAAATGGGACTACATCAAAATAAAAAACTTCTGTACAGCAAAGGAAACCATCAACAAAACAACAAGAAAGCCCACTGCATGGGAGAACATATTTGCCAATGTTATCTCTGATAAGGGTTTAATCTCCAACATTTATAGGGAACTCATACAACTTAACAAAAGAAAGATAAACAACCCAATCAAAAAACGGGCAATGAACCTAAATAGGTACTTTTCGAAAGAGGACATAAGGAAGGCCAAGAGACATATGAAAACATGCTCAAAGTCACTAATCATCTGAGAGATGCAAATCAAAACAACAATGAGGTACCATCTCACACCTGTCAGACTGGCTATCATCAACAAATCAACAAAAGACAAGTGCTGGAGAGGATGTGGAGAAAAAGGAACACTCGTGCACTGCTGGTGGGAATGCAGACTGGTGTAGCCACTGTGGAGAACAGTATGGAGTTTCCTAAAAAAACTGAAAATGGAACTCCCATTTGATCCAGTGACCCCACTTCTAGGAATATATCCCAAGAAACTAGAAACACCAATCAGAAAGGATATATGCACCCCTATGCTCATAGAGGCACAATTCACCATAGCTAAGATTTGGAAACAGCCTAAGTGCCCATCAGCAGATGAGTGGTTTAAAAAACTGTGGTACATCTACACAATGGAATACTATGCTGCGGTAAAAAAGAAGGAATCCTTACCATTTGTAACAGCATGGATGGAACTGGAGAGCATTATGCTAAGTGAAATAAGCCTGTCAGAGAAAGATAAATACCACATAATCTCACTCATTTCTGGAATATAATGAACAACATAAACTGATGAACAAAAATAGATCCAGAGACAGAGAAGCATCAATCAGACTGTCAAACCTCAGAGGGAAGGTAGGGGAGGGGAGGGGTAAGGGGGAGAAAGCAACCAAAGGACTTGTATGCATGCATATAAACCTAACCAATGGACACAGACACCAGGGGGGTGAGGGCATGAGTGGGGAGGGGTTGTGGGGGAAATGGGGGGATAAGGACACATATGTGATACCTTAATCAATAAAGAAAAATAAATAAAGACCTTAAAAAGAGTTCTTTGTACTATTCTTTTAATGCCTCTGAAGATTTAAAATTTTTCAAAATAAACAAAGAAAATTTGCCTATTAGGTGACTTTTTATATATGGAAGAAATAAATATGGGAAGGCACTGAGCTGCTTGAGGATGTACCAAAAGATCCCACTGGAACAGAAGAACTAGGGAGCTAGAAATAGTTTCTCAATTTGTTTCTATAAGAAAATTTTGCAGAGGGAGGAATACAGAATATCTTGGTTGGGTTGGGGGGAACCAGTATTTCAGGAAGTAAGGCAGCAGAACTTATTAAGAACATGACTTTCTGATGAATGACAGGTCATTCCATTCTCTTCCTGCTCTGAGGGAAGATTTCCTCCTCCAGAGATTGGGGTCAGAAGTCTGAAATGCCTCTTATGGGTTAAAATCAAGGCATTGGCAGAAGTGTGTTCCTTCTGGAGGCTCTAGGGTAGAATCTATTTCCTTACTTTTTCCAGCTTCTAGAACAGTGATGGCAAACCTTTTGAGCTCGGCATGTCAAAATTTTGAAAAGCTCTAACTTAACTCTGGTGCCGTGTCACATATAGAAATATTCATAATTTTTTTTGATATTTGCAACCATAGTAAAAAAAAAATTTATATTTTTGACATTTATTTTGTATATTTAAATGCCATTTAACAAAGAAAAATCAACCAAAAATTTGTATAAAATGAACAAAAACAGAAAAACAATGTACATTTAGGAAAAAATAATAATAAAAACAATGATAATCAAATGGCACGAAAACTAGAAATTAGTGACTTTTTTGGTGCTGAAGTTTGTCTGCTAATTCTTCGATTGCAGGTTCATACTTGGTGCACTTCAAGGCTAAGCAAGCGCCACTAACTTCATCTGTTAGCTGGTTTCTTTTGTTCATTTTCATATTATTTAATGCTGAGAACAAAGTCTCACAAAAATATGTTGATGAAAAAATTGTTAGCAAAGCCATCGCTAGATTTTTTATGTAGCTAAAAGTGTCAGGTACTCTGTCCAAGCACTCAAAATTTCTTGTTCATAGTTGCACTCTTCTTCGTTATTCAAACGATTTCGTTCCAGATTTTCAAGTCTCGACCTGATGTTAAATTTGTAGAGCATCTTAAAAATTTAATGATGGAATTTGATTGACTTTTATAGAGGTGTAGCTGCCTAGAAATGTATTCCTTCCTTTCATCGATACTTTTTTTCAAGCGCTGACAATGATTAGTTTCAAAATGTCTCTTTAATTCCACATTCTGCTTACTACCGTCTCATTACACAGTATGCACAATGACCTGTTGTTTCTGTCAACAACCCCGTACATCTTGGTCCATATGTCTTGAAAGGGTCAGCTTCTGCTACTTCCACTTCCTTTATCATTCCATCTTGCTTTTTTTTTTGATTCTCCATCACAAGCCTGCAAAAATAAATAAATATAAATCACAGCGTTTTTTATAAAAGGTTGATAGGTTTCTTACCTATTAACTTTTTGCAGTGTTGTTGCACTGACTCCTGGTGCAAAACAATTCAAAGATAGTATGTATAACCAACAAATATATGGTGCTGTAATCAATTATCTGACAAGCAGAATGTCTCGTCGAGCACTGTTGCACTGTATATCCTTTTCTTCTAACCCTCCCACTCCTGTCTCCTAATGAACATGGCAATCAAGTGCGTCCGCTTGCCGAATGCACCCGAACGCACAGGAAGCTTACCCGAGGCACATGTTGACAATAATGAGGCCATTTCCAGAATTGGGCATTTTGTCACTCGAGTAAAAATAAAATGTCATGAGTAAAGATTAATCTCTTTATAGTGCAATTCTTAACCTTTTTATATTAATGTCAATATTGGAACAATGTATCTTGGATGTTTTCACTATGTATTTTTGCTACGCAACACCATGTACATGTTTACATCCGGTTTTAGAATTGCATTATTGATCATGAGTAACGTGAGTAATATTATACTCAAGTGATGCCCAACTCTGGCCGTTGCGAGAGACAAATATTTGAATTATGCAATTTTTTGTCTCTTTCGATGTGTGTCACCCAAAATGAGTTCGCGTGTCACCACCTCGCGCTACCCAGACCTGTAGGTTTGCCATCACTGTTCTAGAAGCTACTTGTATTCCTTGGCTCATGGCAGCTTATTCCATCTTTAAAGCCCAACCTCTCTGCCTCTGATGCTCCTACCTTTCTCTTATAAGGACCTTTGTGATTACATTAGGCCATTCAGATATTCCAGGATAATCTTCTCATCTCTAATGCGCCTTAATTTAATGCATGCTTCTGCAAAGTCTCTTTCTGTCATGTAAAATAACATAGTCATTTACAGGTTCTTGGGATTAGGACTTGGACATCTTGAAGTGTTCTATCTACCACATTATTATTCTATATACCACATTATTCTATCTACCACATTATCTTATTGGCATCATTTAATATATATATTTCTTTTTCTTTAATTTGTTCGTACAATGCATTTTGTCACTGGATTGCTTATGGTTCTTCCAATGTTATGAAATATTTTTATGAAATCCATTCTACAAATTTTAAACTACATTGTTGAAATCAGCCTCTTATTTGGAATTTTTGCATCAGTAATTAATTACAAATGTTAAAGTTATTAAACAAGGACACCATTAGATTTAGGTAGCTATACTGCCTTCAGTCCCTACATAAACAAACAAAAAACTAATCCAGAGTGAATGACTCAATTTGGAGAAAATAAAATTTAAAAACAACCAATCACAAACATCCAATTTAGCTTTCCAAAATAAGGCAAATGCTTAAGCTGTCCCAACCAAATAATTTCCTTGTTTTGCTTCTGGGTCTTCTCTATAAAAATCTCTCCACTAGCTCCTGTTGGTGGAGCATTCTGCCTGATTCAAATCTATTTATGCTCAGATAAACTCTTGAAAATTGTAACATGCTTCAGTTTATCTTTTAATACAAGATGGGTAATACTTTTCTTTTAGCCTGTCTTTATCAGATTTTATATTAGTTAGACAAAATTAATTATTAGAGGACATTCCATCATTTTCTAAGATCTGAATAAATTGCATAATCATTATGAGTTCAAAAATTAGCTAAAACTCAGCTATAATCATCTGGATACTTTTCATTAGTACATATTTTAAGACATTTAAGTTTTATTATGGTTATTGTTCCATTCAGGTTTTCTACTTCTTACTAAAATTAATAACTTAAATTTTACTAGAAAATCTACAATTACCTCTACTGTGGTTATAGAGTTTCACATAATACCTAACAGCCTCAAATTTCTGTGAAATGCTGTGTGGTTTAACCTTTCTAATGTTTTTGTTTTGATTTAATTTTTTGTTTTGCTATTGTTTATCAATATTTCTTTTAATTGACCTCTTAGAACCAAATTGTGAATTTTAAAAATCTGGTCCACTTTTTTGTTTTCTAGTACATCGGTTTCGGGTGTATACTTACTCATTTTATATTTAACTAAATTTAATAAGCAATGTTTCATAAGAAGGACATGATAATGCCCCAAATATGAGCATACTCTTAAAGTAAAAAGAATAAATATCACAATTACACGTCCTAGAAATAAACTGTTAACAAATGTTAGTGTAACTTTCCAGAGAGCTTATTAAGTGCCTTTCTATGTGTATTTATGTATTTATAAAACATAAAAATAGTAGTTTTGTATTGGTACTCCATTATTTCCACTCTGGACCCAGGGTTGTCCTCCCAGTCCCTTCTCAGATTCCCTCACCCAGAGCTCAAGACTGCCCGCCTTCAGTCTGGGCACATCCGCAAATCCCAAGGCCCGAACTACATTTCCCGGATGCCTCCAGAGTGGACCCAGCCACTATCCCGCGGCTCAAATTGTGCTGAAAAGCCTGGGCTGCAGTGTTATGGCGTTCCGGACTGAAGACTACACTTCCCAGCGGCGCCCAGGTTCAGGGAAAAAATTCTCAGCTGAAAGTTGAGCACCCAGCGCGACCAGGATTGTGGGTCTCTGAGAGCTGAACCGCCCAGGTCTGGACGACTCCTAGTTTGTGGCGTGGTGGAGAGTAGTCCTTTGCTGGTCCTGCGCTCAGAGCCCTGCTCCTTGTGGAGAGAACTCTGGACAGTCGGTTTCCCGGCTTTTAACTACAGTTTTTAGAGATCTCTGGGCATCTCCAAGTTTGGGGCGAAGACTGTTGGAGACGGTTTAACTTCTGGGTCATCCTGGTGGAGGACCGCTCCGCCCTTTCCCAAGCTGTGGGCTACATATCTGAGAAGCCTTGAGGGTCCACCACCTGTTCTTAATCCTCAGCAGCCACCTCGCGCTACCCAGACCTGTCGGGTCGCCCAGATCCTCGGAGGATGCTCAGGTGTACTGGGTGATCAGCACTGAGCTTCACTAAGGCTTGGGCTGCGAGTCGGCGGAGAAGCCTGAGCCGGCCGGACCCTCGCTGGATTTCCCTCCGGTGGACTACATTTCCCTACGGCTCCGCGGCATATCCATTTACAGCCGGAGTTGGCTGGCCTGTGGTAAGTTTGAGGAAGCGCTTCACAAACTAGTTCACTGTTTAGTGGCGGATTCGCTTAACCAGAGTACAAGGCACCCGGGTGAGTGGACATGAAGCACCCCCGGGCGGGGCTGGGTGTCTCTGGGGCGTGTCCAGGCTGCACGCCCTCGCTGGTAAAAGAAAGGACGTCCGGGAGACCTGGGGCGCCGTGGCCGCGTGTCCTCCCGCCGGATGGGGAGGTAGCGGTCGCGCGTGCACGGGGTGGACGTGGTTTCAGCTGGCGGTGTCAGGAGGTCGGGTGTTGCCTCGGCGGCAAGTACGTGCGACGCTTTCCCTACCGGTATCGTGCGCCGACTCCCGGCGCAGGGCTAGCAGTGCCTGTGGTAACACGCGGAGTGCACTATCTGAGCGGAGCTCTCTGTGGCCCTGGTGTGAGAATCCCACGTGGCCACGACTCCGTCTCTGCCTTTGGGCCTAGAACTGGGAAAGGCGCCCTCTTTGTCCATTCTTGGTCAATGTTGGGAGTGTCGGGCGGTGGATGGGTTCTGGGCGTCTACCCCAGACCCCGCCTGCATTTCCAGCCTTTGTATCTCCAATTACACTCTCCAGCCCTGCCACTGCTGACAAACCGCCGCCATTTGCTCTCCAGCCCGGTGAATAGCTTTCGCCCGGAGGTTGTTTCTGCTGTCCAGCCGGTTTGTAGAGCTTGGGCCTGGGAGCTCCTCCTACTTGTACTTTTTGTTCTTTCACCCTGGTCGCCAGGGATCTCGCCCCATAGAGGTGCCCCCAGCCTAGAGGTGTGGGGACTCTGGCAGATGGATCCACTTACCCTGTGTCTTGGAGCTACAGATCTGGGCTCAGTATAATCTACCGGGCTTGGAAGAACCCCAAGTCAGGCTTAATGGAAGAAGGCAGCCACAGTCTAGGATTCTCTCACAGGACTCCCATCTGGACCCCTAAGGCCACTGTGCTTCTGTGATATGATGGAGAGGATGGTGGAAGTTGCAGACTTCTTTGGCTTTGGACCTCTTAGTGCCTGGGGTGGGGCAGGGATTTGTTTTAACTGGGCCTCCTTCCGGAACCTGGGAGAGCCTGTTGTCTCCTAGTGTTCTAATCTCTTTCCACCTTTTTTCTTCTCTTAGAATCCAGAACAGGAGGAAAGAAGAGCCGCTGTGCATCAAAAGCCATGGCAGAGGTAAGTTGTATGTGGTACTTTCTTCTTGGAAAGGGTTTCTTGGTTTTCAGAACACTATCATATTTCAGGATTCTATCTAAGAGATTTACTCTAGTGATTTAGAGAAAAGGGAAGAGAGAAGGAAACCACATTTATGGAGAATTTTCCTGAACCAGACAGAAGCCTAAACCAGAGCTTTGTTCTAGAATTTTCACTTCCCTGGATTTTGTTCATTCCCATAGTCCAGGGGTGGGGAACCTTGTTTCTGCCAAGGGCCATATGGATATTTATAGCATCTTTTACAGGCCATAAAAAATTACCAGTTTAGAAATTAGCCTGCTATATTTGGCCAAACATTTAATTAATTCACCCCTAATGGCTTGCAGAGCCAGACCAAATGATTTCATGGGCCTTATATGGCCAGGGGCCCGAAATTCCCCACCCCTGCAACCGTCCAAATGTGCCTCAGTGATTTGGCAGGGAAGTTGACCAACAGAATAAGGTTACTCACTGCCATCTCCCTAATTTCTTTGTTGTCCCTTCCAGGGTCACATACACTAGCCTATTTGCTCCCAAAATTTATTTCTTTTTAATCCTCACCAAGGATATTTTCTCCATTGATTTTTAGGCAGAGTGAAAGGAAGGGAGGAAGGGGAGATAAAGAGACAGACAGACAGACATCAACCCATTGTTTTGGCTTGAACCCTGACTGGGGTGGGGGATCGAACTAGCAACTGAGGTACATGCCCTTGACCAGGAATGGAACTCGCAACACTTTGGTCTGATGCTCTAACCACTGAGAAAAACTGTCCAGGACTGCTTCCAAATTTGTAATAGCCTGGGATGCCTGCCTGCACTTTTCATTCTAGACATTTTTTTCCCCAAGATAGAAATAACCTAATTGTTCTCTTTCTAATGATTGAGATAATATAGGATTCTTGCAAATATTTCAAAACTTATTAAGACAAGTTTGTCATCCATGGTCCCACCATTTAGTGATAGTCACTGTTAATATTTTCAAAATATATTTTTATTGATTTCAAAGAGAAAGGGAGAGTGAGAAACACCAATGATGAGAGAGAATCATTGATTGGCTGCCTCCTGCATGCCCCACACTGGAATTGAGCCTGCAACCTAGTCTTGTGCCCTGACTGGGAATTGAACCATGACCTCCTGGTTGACACTCAACAACTGAGTCACACCAGCTGGGTTCAAATTATCCTTATTATATTTTGTCCTCACCAGAGAATATTTTTTCCTTTTTTTTTTTCTTGTGGGTTTTTTGGTTGTTGTTTTTTGGTTTTTTTAGAGAGAGAGTGGAAAGGAGGCAGGAGGAGGAAAGAAAGAAAGAGACATTGATTGACTACTACCCGCCGGGGCCCTGACCTGGAATGGAACCTGCAACCTTTCGGTGTGCCTGCCTGTGCTCTAACAACTGAGCCACACTGGCCAGGGCTATTTTCAAATTATTTTGTCTGCACATATGTTTAGGTATGTAAATTTGTTTTCAGAATGGGATCATGTTACTGCTAGAAGCAACTAACTTATTGTGTTTGCTTTAAGCCACTTTTAGCTTGAAATTCTTCACATGTGTTATCTTGTTGAATCCACATAACAACCCATAAGACAGGTCTGACTATATTTCATTAATTCTATGATACACTTTATTTTCACATTGTGATAGGTTTTACAATTTTTGGCAAGTCATAGTTTCATTGATGGCATTTTTTTTTCCTGATGTATAAATCAATAACATCTCAGAATTGATGAAATATGCTAATATTTTAAGTTGAGAAGTGAGGAAATAGATTCTGTTAAGTCACTTGTTCCAAAATTACATATTAAATGATATAACTGGGATTTCTAAATTGTCTACTCATTTCCTTTCCCCACTTGTTGGAGTATTATCTTTCTTGGTTTATTTTAAATAAGTTTATATGTCAAGCATATTTCACTTTATCACTTATAAGTTGTTTTAGAAATGTTTTTTCATAGTCGATCTATTTTTTGTTTGTGTTTCAAATTCAGAGTTTTTAAAAAATGTTTTCTTCCCTTTATGTTATGTCAAAAGTTCTTCCCTACTATAAAAATAGAAAAGTTATTCTTATTTTCCTAAAGTACTTTTTTTTTTGTTCATACATTTTAATCTTTAAAGTATCTGGTGTGAGATATGATAAAAAATGTGGGCTGTCACATTCCTAATTTAGGGTGTTTAGGCTTTTTTCTATGATTAAACTATTTTAAAGAATGGCATACTATTTGTAGTATGTTCAGGTGTATTTTTTTTTCCCCTAGATGTGTCTGAGTGTGGCTCTTCATTAATGTTGGCCAGTCAGTTCTCAAGAATTCCTTTCTCTCTAAAGACTAAGAAATAATATTTGTTTTCTAGATACATCTGTTTCTTCCTTTCTCTTTGACTTTTCTTCTGTCTTCTGTGAGAACTTGCTGAATTTATCTTCCCATTGCCATCCTGGCTAGAACTTTCCTACGATTCTTAGAAAAGGACTACATCCTCCCCATTCATTCTCAGTACATTTTGGTAAGGAAAGAACTCCAGCTCCCCTTGACCTTCAACCTTTGATTGTCCATTTCTCCCTCTTTCCTTCTCCCCTCAGAGTGGTTATTGTTCTTTCTCTGTATTAATGTGAGGCTATCTACACTAATAAAGAGAAACATGCAAATTGGTGTCACTCTGCTACACCCACAAGCCACGCCCACCAGCCAATCAGGAGCACGTATGCAAATTAACCCAACCAAGATGGCGGTGGCCACAGAGCTGGAGAGCAGGAGGCTTGGGTTGCTCCCAGCAATGGAGGAAGCCAAGCTTCCTGCCCTCCCTGGCCATCCCTGGCCTCTGCTCAAGGCTAGAAAGTTTCAATTATAGAAGATAAATAAATCCCAGATACCTGCTTCCTTCCGCTCAAGGAGGCGCTGAAAAAAAAAGAAAGAAAAAAAGGAGGGTCTGGGAGCTTGGGTCGCAGGGGGCCGTGGCCAGCCTGCAAACAGCCAGCAGCCCCTCACCCAGGCTGGCCAGGCACCCCAGTGGGACCTCCCACCCATCAGCCCCGCACCCAGGCTTGCCAGGCACCCCAGTGGGACCCCCCACCCTGAAGGGGGTGTGGCCAGCTTGAAAACAGCCCTCAGCCTCTCACACAGGCTGGCCAGACCCCCTGCAGCGGGGACCCTCACCCCATGGGGGCGTGGCTGGCCTGCAAACCACTACAGGCCCCTTGCCCAGGCCGCCCCACACCCCAAGGAAACCCCCATCCTGATCTGGGACACCCTTCAGGGCAAACCAGCCAGCCCCCACCCATGCACCAGGCCTTTATCTATACTAATAAAAGGGTAATATGCTAATTAGACTGGGAGACCTTCCAGGAGACCTTCCAGATGTTCTGGACAAATCCATGGTGGCGGGGCTGAGGTAGAGGCAATTAGAGGCCAAGAGGGGAGGGCAGTTGTGGGTGATCAGGCTGGTGGGGGGCGGGGCTGTTGGGGGTAAGCAGACCATCAGGGTGGCCAGTTGGGGGCAAACAGGCCATCAGTGGGGGTCAGTTAGAGGTGATCAGGACAGCGGGGGGCAGTTTTGAGTGAGCAGGCCAGCAGGGGGCAGTTGGGGTGAGCAGGCTGGCAGGGGAGGCAGTTGGGGGCGAGCAGGCTGACAGGCAGAGTGGTTAGGGGCAATCAGGCAGGCAGGCAGGTGAGTGGTTAGGAGCCAGCAGTCCCGGATTGCAAGAGGGATGTCCGACTGCCGGTTTAGGCCTGATCCCTGTAAACTTGCAGTAGGACATCCTTTGAGGGGTCCCAGATTGGAGAGGGTGCAGGCCAGGCTGAGGAGCACCCCCTCCCCCATGCATGAATTTCGTGCACCAGGCCACTAGTCCTATATAATAAAAGCCCAGCAACTGAAATTGCAGAACTACCAGAGACCAGAACAACCACAGCCCCTCGCCCTGACTGGCCCCGCCCCTCAGCAGGGACCACCCC
>NW_005871292.1:71163-73097 GCF_000147115.1 Myotis lucifugus
AAGTGGGGACCCCCCACCCCAATCTGGGACCGCCATCAGGGCAGGCCAGCTGGCCACCACCCGTGCATTGGGCCTCTATCCTATATAATAAAAGGGTAATATGCAAATTGATCCTATTGGTGGAACTACCAGAACGACTGCTCAACCAATCACTATGAGGTGCACTTACCACCTCTTGGTCCATCAGGCTCCGATCGCCTGATGGTGAATGGGGAACTGGGGGTGGGTGGGGGGGGATGTGGGTGGTGCCAGGCCAAGGCCCCTGCCCCGCCAGTTGCCCCACACACAGAGGGTGACCCACGGCGGGGGTGGGGCCAGCTAGCGAAGGGGAATGGCCAACCTCTCAGTCCCTTCCCCTAGCCAGCAGGCTCTGATCACCCGATGGTGAATGGGAAACCAGGGGTAGGTGGCGGTGGGGGGCAGGGCCGGCTGTGAGCAGCTGGGGAAGATGGCCCTGATCGCAGGCCAGGCCTAGGGACCGTACCCGTGCATGAATTTCTGTTATAAAAACAGCAGGCCTCTAGTACTGTTATAAAAGGGTAGAGTCTTACCCCATTTCTACTACTTATTAGTTATGTGACCATGAGCTTCCCCATAACTTCCTCTGCATATGGTATGCTACAAGGTTTGGGGAATATGATGGTAATGGACATTCACCTCAATGTGCACTTAAATTGGCAACCTGGAGATTCCCTAACTCCTACCTCCACCTCCAGATCTTCCCAACATTCAGTAGGTACCAAATGTCATCACTCTATCTCCTTTGTGCCCTACAACCTTCCTCCATTGTCTGTGTGCCAGATCAGACCTTTGTGGAAGTGGATAGTGCATTGACCTTATACTGGCTTTGCTTTTACTTCTCACCAATAAAATAGTCTAGTCCAGGGGTGGGCAAACTTTTTGACTCGAGGGCCACAATGGGTTCTTAAACTGGACCGGAGGGCCGGAACAAAAGCATGGATGGAGTGTTTGTGTGAACTAATATAAATTCAAAGTAAACATCATTACATGAAAGGGTACGGTCTTTTTTTTTTTTTAGTTTTATTCATTTCAAACAGGCCGGATCCGGCCCGAGGGCCGTAGTTTGCCCACAGCTGGTCTAGTCACATGACTTCTTTTATTCAGTGAATCCCTGTAACTTTCAGGATAATGTGCCAACTATTTCACATTCATTATATACTAGAGGCCTGGTGCACAAAATTTGTGCATGGCAGGGGGAGGTGTCCCTCAACTCGGCCTGCACCCTCTCCAATCTGGGACCCCTCGGGGGATGTCCGACTGCTGGGTTAGGCTCGATCCCTGTGGGATTGAGCCTAAATCGGCAGTCGGACATCCCTCTCACAATCCGGAACCGCTGGCTCCTGACCGCTTGCCTGCCTGATAGCCCCTAACCACTTCTGCCTGCCAGCCTGATCACTCCCTAACCACTCCTATGCCTGATTGATGCCTAACTACTCCCCTGCTGGCCTGATCACCCACAACTGCCCTCCCTTGCCAGGGCCTGATTGCCCCCAACATCCCGCCCCTGCTAGAGCCTGATGGTTCCTAACTGCCCTCCCCTGCCGGAGCTTGATGGTCCCCAACTGCCCTTCCCTGCCAGCCTGATCGCCCACAACTGCCCTCCCCTGCTGCAACCCACCTCCTCCGCCAGTACCCACCTCCTCTGCATGTCCTCCGCCAGTACCCACCTCCTCTGCATCAGGCGGCAGAGACGCTGGGACCAGCCTCCTGTGGAGTGACCACCAGGCCCCACCTCTGCTGTGCATGCAGCCATCTTGTGGCGGCCAACTTGTGACAACATCACACAAGAGCATCACGCAAGGGTGTCACACAAGGGTGTGATGCCACCTAGGTTTTTATTATATAGGATTCTTTGCATATTTATTTGTATTTATTATATACTAGAGGCCCGGTGCACAAAAATTTGTGCACTG
>NW_005871292.1:74228-78004 GCF_000147115.1 Myotis lucifugus
CTCGCTTGGGTACCTGGCCAGCCTGGATGAGGGGATGATGGCTGTTTGCAGCTGGTCACACCCCCTCCAGGGTGGGGGTCCCCACTGGGATGCCCGGCCAGCCTGGATGAGGGGATGATGGCTGTTTGCAGCTGGTCACACCCCCTTCAGGGTGGGGGTCCCCACTGGGGTGCCCGGCCAGCCTGGATGAGGGGATGATGGCTGTTTGCAGCTGGTCACACCCCCTTCAGGGTGGGGGTCCCCACTGGGGTGCCTGGCCAGTCTGGGTGAGGGGCTGAGAGCCGTTTTCAGGCTGGCGGGTGACTGAAGCTCCCAACCGCTCCTTTTTTTCTTTTTTTTTATTCTGGGATTTATTTACCTTCTATGGCTGTCACTGGAGCTGAGAGCCGGCTTTAGCTCTAAGGCTCGGCTCCAGTTCTGAGACTTCGGCTGCTGAAAGCGGGTTTCTGGGCTTTGTTTACCTTCTGTATTTAAAACTTTGTTGCGACTCCAGCTCTGAGATCCCGGCTGGCTGAAAGCAGGTTTCTGGGTTTTGTTTAGCTTCTATATTTGCAACATTGTTTCTTAGAGAGCAAGCTCAGAGCTGGGCTGCGGCAGGCGTGGAACATTGGCTTCCTCCATCACTGGAGCAAGCAAGCCTCATGTTCACTTCAGTTGCCTGGCTGCTGGCCGCCATCTTGGCTGGCAGTTAATTTGCATATCTCGCTGATTAGCCAGTGGGAAGGGTAGCAAAGTTACAGCTAATTACCATGTTTCTCTATTATTAGATAGGATTAGAGGCCCAGTGCACGAATTTGTGCACAGGTGGGGACCCTCAGCCTGGCTGGTGATTGGGTCTGGCAACTGGGGGAGGGACCGCGGGAGATTGGCTTTGGTAGTGCACTGACCACCAGGGGGCAGCTCCTGTGTTGAGTGTCTGCCCCCTTGTGGTCAGTGCACATCATAGCGACCAGTTGTTCAGTCGCTTAGGTTCTTATATGTATAGACTAGAGGCCCAGTGCACGAATTCGTGCACGGGTGGGGTCCATAGGCCTGGCCGGTGATTAGGGCCTATCAGGGCCAGGCCGATTGGGGCCTGCTGGCCAGTGGGGAAGGACAGGGAGCAGGAGGTTGGCTGCCGGCTCTAAAGAGGGAGCCGGCCCTTGGCCCCCCTGGGAAAGGGGCTGCGTCTGCCGTCACCCATTCCCGGTTACCTGTCCCAGCCCGGGCCCTGAAGGCCCTGGCGGGGCAGAAGAGGAAATGACGGTCACCAGGCACAGAAGGAAAAGACGCTGGAAACCGAAGCTGACGCCAGCACCCACCACCGCGCAGTTCCCCACCTAGCCCCCCCTCCTTCCCTCACTGCAGCAGGCGGCCGGCTGGGGTGAGGGATGGGGCACAGGAGGTTGGCTGTTGGCCCTGAGGAGGGAGCTGGCCCTTGCCCCCCCTGGGAAAGAGGCTGCGTCCACTGCCACACACCCCTGGCTCCCCATCCCAGCCCAGGGCCAAAGGCCCCAGCAGGGTTGGGAGAGGAGGCTACAGTCACTGGGCCAGGCGCAGAAGGAATGGACGCTGGACGCCAACCCTGCCGACTGGCCACAGGAGGTTGGCTGTGGAAGTGCACTAACCACCAGGGGGCAGCTCCTGCATTAAGTGTCTGCCCCCTGGTGGTCAGTGCACATTATAGCAACTGGTTGACTGGTTGTTCTGTTCATTCAATTGTAACGGTTGCTTAGGCTTTTATATATATAGATGTATACTAAAAAGCACAGTAAATGTTTACTAGAGCACCAATCCTAGTATTAGAGTAAAGTGGTGATTGAGAGTATTTTTATTCCTGTCAGGGATGACCTGTCATCTAAGACATATCTATCCTGGCCCCTTTGGATTTCTCCAGCATCACTTCTAGACAGATTCCTTTCCCAGAATCTCTCACCAGTTACCCCAGTTAATTTCCTGCTTCTCAGACACACAGGATGCAATTAGTCTCCCTCTATACCTTCAGCTTACTCTGTTTACTGTACTTTGGAATGCTGTTGAAAGTGTTTTTGTTTATTGGGATCCTATTCCTTTTCTGGACCCCAATTAATCATCTGCATGCTACATGAAACTTTTACATACCCTTAAACTAATTAAGTCACTCATTTCCCATAGCAAGATTCTTCTCTTTGTAATAGGAGCTAATTTAACCTGCTTAAAACCCTTCACCTGTGAAAGTAAATCTAACCATCTAAGGATGTGATCCTTCTTTTCAGCCTCATCTCTCTCTGCTCCCTCTCTCATTTGCCTCTAGTAGTTTCCAGAATACACAGTGCTATCTCTTGTCTTTGTTGCACAAGAAATACAAGAGAGGTGCTTATACCATACCACCATTATCTCTGGGTTCTATGAAGCCTGCTTGAGTCTCCTAATTATCCTCGGTGACTCTGATCACATTCCCTTATTCTGCATCTGTCGTAGTTCTTATCACACTGTATTGTAACTGTTTTTTAAAACTGCTTTTATTAAATACTAGAGGCCCAGTGCACAAAATTCATGCACTTTGAGGGGTCCCTCAGCCCAGCCTGTGCCCTCTCGCAATCCAGGAGCCCTTGGGAGATGTCCGACTGATAGCAGTTGGACATCCTTAGCACTGCCGTGGAGGTGGGAGAGGCTCGCCAGCCATCAGTCTGGCTTCTGGCTGAGCCGTGCTCCCCCTGTGGGAGCGCACTGACCACCAGTGGGCACCCCCTCATCGAGCATCTGCCCCCTGGTGATCAGTGCGCATCATAGCAATTGGTTGTTCCATCATCTGGCCAAAACCAGCTCTTTGACATCCCCTGAGGGGTCCGGGATTGTGAGAGGGCACAGGCCAGGCCGAGGGACCCCACTAGTGCACAATCCAGGCCAAGGAGGGACGCAGGAGGTTGGCCAGCTGGGGAGGGACCGCAGGAGGGCTCCAGTGCGTGTCTGGCGCATATCGCTGAGTCCCGATTGGCTGGACCCCAGCAGCAAGCTAACCTACTGGTCGGAGTGTCTGCCCCCTGGTGGTCAGTGCACGTCATAGCGACTGGTCAACCAATCGACTGTCTGCTCCCTGGTGGTCAGTGCACATCATAGCAAGCAGTTGAGAGGCCTTAGCATATCATTAGCATATTATGCTTTGATTGGTTGAAGAGCCGACTGGACTGGACACTTAGCATATTGGGTTTTTATTATATAAGACTAGAGATCCAGTGCACAAAATTCATGCACGGGGGAGGGGGTCGGGTCCCTCAGCCCAGCCTACACCCTCTCCAATCCGGGACATCCCTGTCGCAATCCAGGACCACTGGCTCCTAACTGCTCGCCCGCCTGCCTGCCTGATCACCCCTAACCACTTCTGCCTGCTGGCCAGATGCCCCTAACTGCTCCCCTGCAAACCTGATTGCTCCCCTGCTGGCCTGATTGCCTCTGAACTGCTCCCCTGCCGGCCTGATTACTCCCTAACTGCTCTCCCCTGCTGGCCTAATTGTCCCCTAACTGCCCTCCCCTGCCGGCCTGATCGCCCCTAACTGCCTCTGCCTCGGCCCCTGCCACTGTGGCTTTGTTCGGAAGAACGTCCAGAAGATATCTGTTCTAATTAGTATATTACCCTTTTATTAGTATAGATTGAATAGTAGAAAATGTATAAGGTATGATGATGACTGAGCACCCATTTTAAGAAGTAGAATGTTATTTATTGTTCAAACAAAATAAAAAAAAATCCAGTGCCTTTCTCATCCCTCAGAGGTAACTCTGAGTTCATGTTTCATTCCCCTGGATTTGGTTACAGGCCT
>NW_005871292.1:78104-159448 GCF_000147115.1 Myotis lucifugus
TTTTGTTTACATTGATGTAAATAAAATCATACTGTTTGAAATCTCTGCAACTTTATTACTTGTCTCTCAGTATACATTGAGGAAATGCATTCACGTTGTGAATTTATCCTATTATATAGCCATTTATTGTATGAATATACTTTTTTTTCTTTTATATTCATGTGGACATTCTTGGACTTGTTTCTTGGTATCATATGTAAGGATTTTCTCTAGGTATATTACTAGAAATAGAGTTGTTGGGTCATAGGGTATATGCATCTTCAACCTTCCTGACACTGCCCAGTTGCTTTCCAATGTTTATACCCATTTACAAATCCTGTTACTTCATATCCTTATTAACATTTAGTATTGTCAGACTTTTACATTTTCAGCCAGTTGGTGGGTATGAATTGATATATTATTCTGATTTTCAATTTGCATATTTTTGGTACTAAATGAGGTTGAGCCCTGTTTCATGCTTTTGTCACGATTGAAGGGGTTCTTGCCTCTATTCAACAGAAGTCAAGAGAGAAGGCGAAACATGTTCAAAAGAAGTGGTTTACTGAAAACAAGATGGAGGGAAAAGAGCCAGGGAGGATGCTTGATGCATCAAGAGAAAGCACACTAATGAAGAGTATGGCTCCACAAACTGCACCTGCATGAAGAATCCAGCCCTATATAAGCCAGACCCTGCAAAATGAATACCTAAACATTTGTTGGAGAACACAGGGATGCAGGACAGCAGCCTTTGGTAGCATCAATTTTGATGACATGGAAAAGTGATTAGGATTTAATTT
The DNA here is from genome assembly GCF_000147115.1 of Myotis lucifugus. NCBI lineage: Eukaryota > Metazoa > Chordata > Mammalia > Chiroptera > Vespertilionidae > Myotis > Myotis lucifugus. The sequence goes on from NW_005871292.1 coordinate 78,881, forward strand.
TCTGGCATATTAGTGAGCTTGAGTTTTGAAGATATGATTAAGTCACTAAGTATATTTAAATTCAATTTCAGAAATAGAAGTTTCATAAGACATTTTTGAATGATTCCAACTTTTAAAAAATTTATTGGGAGAATGGGAAGGATATGTTCACAAGTCTTATGTGCTGAAGATAGATTGTGCTGTGTACTTCAGTGTACAGTTTTACTTAGTTGAGAAACACCAATTATCTAGCCTTTATTTATTCCCAGACCTGAGTGGCTAATGGAAGAGGATAATGCCAAGAGGTAACATTTATAGTTGCAGGCATGTTTAAGAATGATATATGCACCAAGAATAATGTGTGATCTGATCACTCTTGTTCCCACACTGACCCATCCATGCTGAAGGGTCAAGCATAGCCTATTTTCCCAAGCAATTTCCTTACTGAATTGCTTTCTCCATTTTCTTTTATTCTATTATAAAGATTTTGTCCATTAATTTCCCAAATAGTATATTTATCTCTGGTTTCAGGGCTTGAAGTTCGAAGATGTGGCCATTTTCTTCTCTCAAAAGGAGTGGGAATGCTTGCACTCTACCCAAAAGGATTTGTACCGAGATATAATGTTGGAAAATTATAACAACCTGATCTCACTGGGTAAGTTTATCTGCCTCTCAAAATTCAGAATTGAACTTCTGGAATTTTTATGTTCTTTGTTATCAATTTCTTGTGAGTACTTTTTCAAGTGCCTGGCTGAATTAATGTTTCTTGCTTACCAAAGAATAGTTGTTTCTTGTGAAGTTAAAACTTGGCTGCTCCATTTTACAACTTTATCTTTTTAATTTCTCTGACCTTCACCCTTAAACTACTTACTCTTCTTTCTTGATAATCATGGATTGATTTTAATTCTGGAACACCCACAACAACCTTTGTTTTTTTTTAACTTGAGCAGGACTTTGTAATTCTAAGCCAGATGTGATCTCCTTATTGGAACAGGGGAAAGAGCCCTGGATTGTTAAAAGGAAGGAGGCAAAAGAATGGTGCCCAGGTGAGTGATGGTAACTCGTATGGAGAAGGCCATGGCAGGTGGGACTGTGAGAAGGCAGGACTTCTGTGATTTTGGGAGGAAAGCTCCCTGAAAAGGCTTGAGATCTGGAACACAAAGTAAGGATGTATCAAAATCAGGCCTCTAATTTTTACTTCACTTAATACTCTCTTGCTATCCTTTCTCATATTTCCCTCTGATTTCATGAAGGAAGTGCCTTCCTCCTTCCCAGGAGACAATCATTTTCCCTATACTTTGGGTCCAGTTTTATCCTGACTTATTTTATTTTATTGTGTTTTTTAATCATCACCTGAGGATTTTTTTAAAAATTAATTTTAGAGAGAAAGGAAAGGGAGAGGGAGAGAGACAGAAACGTCAATGTGAGAGAGAAACTTTGCCTCCCCTACACACCCAGATCAGAAATCGAACCTGCAACCTGGGTAATGGCCCTGACCAGGAATTGAACCTGCAACCTTTCAGTGTCCGGGATGACACTCGAACCAACTGAGCCACATCAGCCAGGACTAGCCTGACTTTTTAAAATTTTATTATGTTTTTATTGATTTTAGAGGAAGGGAGAGGGGAGATAAGAGAGAATCATTAATCAGCTGCCTCCTGCTCACCCTCCACTGGGGATTGAGCCTGCAAGCCAGTCATGTGCCCTGACTGGGAATTGAACTGTGACCTCCTGGTTCATAGGTTCATGTTCAACCATTGAGCCACACCAGGTGGTCCATCCTGGCTTTTTAAAAACAGTTCTATTGGGATATAATGCTATTGGGATACTGTAAAATTCACTTGTTTAAAGTACATTCATCAATTTTCAGTATATTCACAGAGTTTTGCAATTGGCACAACAATCTAACTGTAGAACATTTTCATCACCCCAAATTAAACCCTATACCTGTTAGTAGTCACTGTCCACACACAGACCTATGCAACCACTAATCAACTTATAATCCTTTTTATTTCTGTAAGGTTGGTAGTGATATCTCCTCTTCTATTCCTGATATTAATATGAGTCTTCTCTCTTTTTTTCTTGGTCAAGCTAGCTAAAGGTTTGTCAGTTTTGATGATCTATTCAAAGAATCAACTTACAATTACATTGATTTTCTCTATTTTTCTTTATTTTGTTCATCTTCCCTCTAATCTTTATTATTTCCTTTCTTCTAGTATCTGGTTTTAGTTTGTTCTCATTTATCTAGTTCCTTAAGGTGAATAATTAGTTTATTGATTTGAGATCTTGTGTGTGTGTGTTTTTTAATATAGAAATTTTAAGCTGTTAATTTCCCTTTAAGATCTGTTTTAATTGTATTCCATATGTTTTGGTATGTTCAGTTTTCCTTTCATCCAACTCAAAAGTATTTTCCAAATTCTCTTGCAATTTCTTCTTAGACCCATTAGTTATTTAAGAGTATGTTGTTTTCCATCTCTTTGTTGATCTTCTGACTAGTTGATCTATACATTATTGAAAGTAGATCATTGAATTGTTGAATTGTCTGTTTTTCTCTTCATTTCTGTTAGTGTTTGCTTCATCTATTTTGGGGCTCTGGAATTAGGTTCTTATATACTTAGGACTTACAGTTTCCTGAAATTGACCCCCTTATTATAAAACTAGAGGCCCAGTGCACAAAATTTGTGCTGGGGGGGGGGGTTCCCCTCAGCCCAGCCTGCACCCTCTCCAATCTGGGACCCCTTGGGGATGTCTGACATCCCTCTCACAATGCCTCTGAGTAGTGGCATGATTGTCCCTCACTCTCCCGCCCCGCTGGCCTGGTCACCCCTAACACTCACGCACTGCTGGCCAGGTCACCACCATCTGCCCCCTTCCATGCTGGTCGGGCTCGATGCTAAATGTGCCCCCTCCCTCTCCACCGGCCTGAGTCACCTCTCATTGCCCACTCTGCCAGTCTGGTCGCCCCCAACTGCCCTCCCCCCACCGGCCTAGTCGCTCCTCACTGCCCCCCCTTGCCAGCCTAATTACCCCCAACTGCCCCCCCTGCCAGCCTGGTTGCCCCCAACTACACCCCTTGCCAGACTAATCACCCCCAACTGCCCCCCCTGCCAACCTGGTTGCCCCCAACTGCACCCTGCCCCCACCAGCCTGGTCGCCCCTAACTGCCCCTCACCCCCCGCCGGCCTGGTTGCCCCATGCAGCCTGCTTGTTCAATCATTTGGTCATCCCTCACTAACCCCCCTGCCAGCGTGGTCATAGGCAGCCATCTTGTGAGGGTGTGAGGGTCAATTTGCATGTTACCTCTATTATATAGGATAGGATAGGAGGTCCTTCTTTGTCTCTATTACAATTTTGTCTTAGTTTATTTTGTCTGATAAAAGTATAACTATTGAAACTCACTTTTGCTTAATCTTTTTCCATTCTTTTAATCTTTCTGTGTCCTTAAATTTATTTTGTCTATTGTAGACAGCATATACTCAGTTCATGTTTTTTAATACATCCTGCCTGTATCTGCTATCTGTTTGACTATTTAATATGTTTATACTTAATGTAATTATCAATAAAGTAGGATTTATGTCTGACATTATGGCATTTGTTTTCTACATTTGTTATTTTTGTTTTATACTTCATTCTTATATTACTATAATTTATGTTAAATAGCCATATTCTAGAGTCCCATTTAGTTTTATGATTGTTTCTTTACTACAGTTTTTAGTTCTTTTTCCAGTGGTTGCTCTGAGAATTTCAGTTATAGTTTAGCTTAAAATAATTTAGTTTGGATTAACACTAATTTAACTTTAATCTCATTAAAAAAACTATGCCCTAATATAGCCTGGTCCCTCCTTTTTTTCTTTGTACTATTATCATCATACAAATTATACCTTAATACATTATAAGTAGATATTGGTAAGCAGAATAATGACTCTCCCAAAGATGTCCACATCCTAATCCCTGGAACCTATGAATAAGGAATTAAGGTTGTGAGTCAGCTGGCCTTAAATTAGGGAGATTATCCTAGGTTATTCACATGGGTTCAATGCAATCACAAGAGTCTTTGAAAGAATAAGAGATGTGACAGCATAAGAAATGTACAGAGAGGAAGGGGGCCATGATACTCTAAGGAATGAGCAGTCTTTAGGAGTTAGAAAAGATAAGAAAATAGATTCTTCCTTAGAGCCTCCAGAAGGGAACACAGTCCTTATGCTCATTTATTTTGACCTATTAAAACCTCTTTCTGACTTCTGACATTCAGAACTGTAAGATAATAAATTGGTTTGTTTTACTAGTAAGGCACTATGCTTATGTTAACATGTTATATCAGAAATAGGAAAATAATATACCATCAACATGTTTTTATAATTATTGTTTTAGGTAGTTATCTTTTAAATCAAATAGAAGAAGCAAAGAGTTACAAACAAAAATACTTTTATATAGTCTTATATTTACCTACATAGTTACCTTTACTGGTGCTTTTTATTTTTTTGCAGATTCATGTTATCTTTTGTCCTTTTATTTCAGTCTAAACAACCCCCTTTAGTATTTCTTATAAGGCAAATCTGCTAGTGATAAAATTTTTTTGTTTTAAAAATATTCTGAGAATATCTTAATTTCCCTTTTATTTATAAAGAATGGTTTTGCTGGATAGAAAATTCTTGACTGACAACCCTTTGTTCTAACACCAAATCAAATATGTCAATTGTTTTCTGTTCTCATGGTTTCTGATGGAAAAATATGTGGGATTAGTTACTTCTCTCTGGAGGTTTTTCATCAATTGACTCTGATGTGTCTAGGTTTTGATCAGGCTTATTCCAACTTTACAACAAGTTTTTCAACTTGGAGTTTGTTGAACCTCTTAGATGTGTATATTAATCTTTTTAATCAAATTTGGGAAATCATTGGAAATTATTTCTTCAAATGTATTTTTACGCCTTTCTTGTTCTCATTCATGTACTCTCTTTGTGCATATATTTCAACACTTGGGGATATTCCTCAGGTCTCTGAGGCTCTGTTTTTGTTTTGTTTTTCATTTTTTGTCCCTTTCTGTACCATAGACTAGATATTCTCTCTATTTACCTACCTTTATTTTCACAGATCCTCTCTTTTGCCAGTTCAAATCTGTTACTGAGCTCTACTGATGAAGTTGTTATTTCAGTTATTATACTTTTCAACTCAGATTTCTATTTGGTTGTTTTTTATAATTTCTACTGATATTTTTTATTTAATGAGATATTCTTATACTTCCTTCATTTTTAAATCTTCATTGTTGCAAGTATTACATATGCCCACTTTTTTATTCCCATAGACCCCCACCAGCCCACTGCCCACACCCTGTTGTCTGTGTCCATGGGTTATGCATATATGCATACAAGGTCTTTGGTTGAATACCTTCCAATGACCAACCTTCCCCTGCCATGCCTCCGAAATTCCACACTCTGTTCCATGCTTCCATGTCTCTGGATTCACTCCCTTCATCATAGATTCCACATATGAGTGAGATCATGTGATACTTGTCTATCTCTAACTGACTTATTTCACTTAGCATTATACTCTCCAGGTCCCTCCATGCTGTCTCAAAGGGTAAAAGATTCTCCTTTTTTACTGCTGCATACTATTCCAGGGTATAAATGTAACACAGCTTTTTGTATCCACTCATCTACTGATGGGCACTAGGGCTGTTTCCAGATTTTAGCTATTGTAAGTTGTCCTGCTACGAACATAGGGATGCAATCTTTCTGAATGGTGTTTTGGGATTCTTAGGGATATATTCCTAGAAGTGTAATTACTGGGTCAAATGGCAGTTCCATATTTAATTTTTTAAAGAAATTCCATATTGTTTTTCATAATGGCTGTACCAGTCTGCATTCCCACCAGCAGTGTACCAGCGGTCCTTTTTCTCCACATCCTCACCAGCACTTGACATTTGTTGATTTGTTGATGGTAGCCATTCTGACAGGTATGAGGTGATACCTCATTGTCCTTTCACAGATTCCTTTCACATTTTCACAGATCTCTCTGATGATCAGTGACTTGAGCATTTTTTCATATGTCTCTTAGCCATCTATATGTCCACTTTGGAGACGTGTCTACTTAGGTCCTTCACCCATTTTTTAATTGATTTGTTTGTCTTCCTTCTATTAAGTTGTATGAGTTCCTTATATATTTTGGATTAACCCTTTATCAGATGTATCATTGCCAAATAAATTATCCCATACAGCGGGCTCCCTTTTCGTTTTGGTGATGGTTTCTTTTGCAGTGCAGAAGCCTTTTATTTTGATGTAGTCCCATTTGTTTATTTTCTCCTTAGTTTCCTTTGCCCTAGGACAGGGGTGGGCAACCTTTTTGTGAGTGAGTGCCAAAACCAGCAAAATATCTGACTCAAAATTCTTCTGCGTGCCAACCCTAATTTTTTGAGAACATGTTACGCCTACTTGATATCTCTTAAGGTGTACGTATGTGAAGAACCTTGAAGAAATAATAAAATTCATTCGAGCGACAAAAACACAGTATATGATGATGAAAAATACATTTATTTTTAATGTATACATGTACACTGATAGTCCGACAGAAAACTTTATGACTTCGTTTGATATTATCAGTTGGACTTTTGCTGCTGCATCACTGATGACAAAGATTTTACATCAGGTTTATATTTTGTGACCTTCAGAGATATGCACGAGCTACTACTTTCATCTGTCAGGCTACTCCTATTACGAGACTTAACAAAATTCATCACTGAGAACAAAGATTCACAAGCGTATGTGGATGAAACCAAAACACTAGTCGGATCTAGGAAGGCAGGGAGAGTTAAGGCAAAGTCATAGAAATTGCTCTTCCCCTCTCTCGTCAATCCATGTCTATGGTCTTTAAGATAACTTGTTATGTAAAATTATTTATTTATCTAAGATGCACCTACCCTGAATTTATCTGAAAAATAAAAAAGTCGATATTAAGAAAAAAATTGTAAATGGAAGATTATAAGAGAGGGTTTCGCGTGCCAGCAAAAGTTACTGGCATGCCATATTTGGCACACGTGCCAGGGGTTTCCCACCCCTGCCCTAGGAGATGTATCCATAAACATATTGCTATGAGATATGTCTGAGATTTTGCTGCCTATGGTTTCTTCTAAGATTTTTATGGTTTGTCGATTTACATGTAGGTCTTTTATTCATTTTGAGTTTATTCTCGTGTATAGTGTAAGTTGGTAGTCTTGTTTCATTTTTTTGCATGTATCTGTCCAATTTCCCCAACACCATTTATTGAAGAGACTCTCTTGACTCCATTGTTTGGTCTTGTCTCCTTTGTCAAATATTAATAGAGCACAATGACTTGGGTTGATTTCTGGGGTCTCTGTCCTGTTCCATTGATCTATATGCCTGTTCTTGTACCAGTACCAGGCTGTTTTGATTACAGTGGCTTTGTAATATAACTTGATATCTGGTATGTGATCCTTCCAATTTTATTCTTCTTTCTCAAGATTGCTGCAGCTATTCGGGGTCTTTTTTGGTTCCATATAAATTTTTGAACCAGAACTGTGTAATAGGAATTACATTGAATCAATAGATTGCCTTGGGTAATATGGACATTTTAATGATGTTGATTCTACCAATCCATAAACACAGTATATTCTTCCACTTGTTTATACCTTCTATCTCTTTTTACAACCTCCTGAGTTTTCCAAGTATAGGTCTTTCACCTGCTTGGTTAAGTTTATTCCTAAGTATCTTAATTTTTTTGTTGTTGCAATGGTAAAAGGGATTGTTTGTTTAGTTTCTCTTTCTGAGAATTCATTACTGATGTATAAAAAAAAAGCCATCTATTTTTGGGTGTTGATTTTGATCCTGCTACATTGCCAAATTCATTTATTAAATCTAGTAGTTTTTTTATGGAATCTTTAGGGTTTTCTATGTACAATATCATGTCATCTGCAAATAATGAGAGTTTTACTTCCTCCTTTCCAATTTGAATGCCTTTTATTTCTTGTCTAATCCCTGTGGCTAGGACTTCCAATACTATGTTGAATGAGGATGGTGAGAATGGACATCCCTGTCTTGTTTCTGTTCTTAGAGGAAATGATTTTAGTTTTTGCCCATTGAGTATGATATTCTCTGTAGGTTTGTCATATACAGCTTTTATTATGTTGAGATATGCTTCTTCTATTTCCACTTTGCTGAGAGTTTTTACCAAAAGAGGGTGTTGGATTTTGTCGAATGCTTTTTCTGCGTCTATTGATATGATCATATAATTTTTATCTTTCAGTTTGTTTATGTGATATATCACATTTATTGATTTGCGAATATTGTGCCAGCCTTGCATCCCTGGAATAAATCCCATTTGGTCATGGTGTATGATCTTTTTAATATATTGCTGGATCCAACTTTCTAATATTTTCTTGAGGATTTTAGCATCTATGTTCATCAGGGATATTGGCCTGTAATTCTCTTTCTTTGTAGTGTCTTTATCTGGTTTTGGAATTAGGATCATGCTGGCCTCATAAAAAGAGCTTGGACATGTTTCTTCCTCTTGGATTTCTTGGAATAGTTTGAGGAGTATAGGTGTTAGTTCTTCTTTGAATGTTTAATAAAACTCCCCTGTGAAGTCATCTGGACCCGGGATTTTGTTGGATGGGAGTTTTTTAATTACTACTTTTATTTCATCAGTTGTTATTGGCCTACTCAGGTTTTCTGATTCTTTGTGATTCAGTTTTGGAAGATTGTATTTTTCTAGGAATTTGTCCATTTCATCCACATTATCCAGCTTTTTGCCATATAGTTGTTCATAGTATTTTTTACAATCCTTTGTATTTCTGTGGTGTCAGTGGTTACTTCTCCACTTTCTTTTCTAGTTTTATTTATTTGGATGTTCTCTGTCTTTTGATGAGTCTGACTAATGGTTCATCAATTTTGTTTATTCTTTCATAGAACCAGCTCTTGGTTTCCTTGACTTTTGTATTAATTTTTTAGTGTATGTAGTTTATTTCTGCTCTAATCTATTATTTCCTTCTACTTTCTCTGGGCTTTTCTTGTTATTCTCTTTCTAATTCTTTTAGTTGTAGAGTTAGTTTATTGTTGGTTTTTCTTGTTTTCTTTTTGTTTTGTTTTAGTTTTTTGAAGTATTCCTGTAGTGCTATGAACTTCCCTCTCAGGACTGCTTTTGCTGTGTCTCAGAGATTTTGAGTGTGTGTTCATTTTCATTTGTTTCCAGGAAGTTTTTTTATTTCTTTCTTGATCTCTTTGGTAACCCATTTATTGTTTAATAACATGCTACTTAGCCTCCATGTGTTTGAATGTTTTGGTGTGCTTTTAATATAATTGATTTCTAATTTTATTCCACTGTGATCTGAGAAGATGTTTGATATGATTACAATCTTCTTGAATTTGAAGAGACTTGTTTTGTGACTTGACATGTGGTCTATCTTTGTGAATGATCTACTTGAGGAGAATGTATATTCTGGAGCTTTGGGGTGAAATATTCTATAAATGTCAATTAAACCATCTGTTCAGTGTGTCTTTTAGAATCACTATTTTCTTGTTATTTTTTGTCTGGAAGATCTAGCCAGTGAAGTCAGCAGGGTGTTAAAATCTCCTACTATGACTGTATTGTTGTTGATCACAACCTTAAAGTCCTCTAGAATTTTTTCATATATTTAGGAGCTCCTATAGTGGGTGCATATATGTTTACCACGGTTATATCCTCTTTTTAGGTCAATCCCCTTAATATTATGTAGTGACCTTTGTTATCTCATGATGACCTTCATTTTGAAGGTTATTTTGTCTTATATGAGTATTGCTACCCTAGGTTTTTTTTTTGCCATTTGCATGAAAAAAATTTTTCCATCCCTTCACTCTTATCCTGTGTGAATCTTCTGTTCTGAGGTGGGTCCCTTGTAGACAGCTTATAATTGGGTCATGTTTTTGTATTCATTTAGCTACCCTGTGTCTTTTGATTAGAGCATTTAATCCATTTACATTTAAGGTTATTGACTAGAGGCCCAGTGCACAAATGCGTGCACCAGTGGGGTCCCTTGGTCTGGCCTGTGGGATCAGGCCGAAACCGGCTCTCTGACATCCCCCAAGGGGTCCCAGATTACGAGAGGGTGCAGGCCAGGCTGAGGGTCCCCACCAGTGCACGGTCGGGGCTGAGGAGGGATGCGGGAGGTTGGCCAGCCTGGAAAGGGCCATGGGAGGGCTCCAGGGCATGTCCGGCCCATCTTGCCCAGTCCCAATTGGCCTGACCCCAGCAGCAAGCTAACCTACCAATCGGAGCATCTGCCCCCTGGTGGTCAGTGCATGTCATAGCGATTGGTCGACTGTCTGCCCCCTGTTGGTCAGTGCATTTCATAGCGAGCAATTGAGCGGCCTTATATCATTAGCATATTATGCTTTGATTGGTTGAACAGATGACCAGACACTTAGTATATTAGGCTTTTATTATATAAGATAGGTACTTATTTATTACCATTTTAATTCTGTATGCCTAGATTTCTCTATTTCTTCTTTTTTATATATATATATTTTATTGATTTTTTACAGAGAGGAAGGGAGAGGGATAGTTAGAAACATCGATGAGAGAGAAACATCGATCAGCTGCCTCCTGCACACCTCCTACTGGGGATGTGCCTGCAACCAAGGTACATGCCCTTGACCGAAATCGAACCTGGGACCTTTCAGTCCGCAAGCCGATGCTCTATCCACTGAGCCAAACCAGTTAGGGCTCTATTTCTTCTTGTTATTAGGCAGTCCCTTTAGCATTTCTTGTAATGCTGGCTTGGTGGTGATGAACTCCTTTAGCCTTTTATTGTGTGAGAAGCTCTTTATTTCATCATCTATTTTGAATGATAGCCTTGCTGGATATAGTAATATTGGTTTCAGATCTTTGCTTTCCATTACCTTAGGTATTTCATGCCATTCCCTTCTGGCCTGTAGAGTTTCTGATGAGAAATCAGGTGTCAGCCTATGGAAGTTCTTTTGTACATAATAAATTGCTTTTCTCTTGCTGCCTTTAATATTCTCTCTTTTTCTTTAATTTTTGGCATTTTAATTATGATGTGTCTAGATGTGGGTTTGGGTTCTTCTTGTTTGGGACTCTGAGCCTCCTTAACTTGTGTGACTTTTTTCTTCACCAGGTTAGGGAAGTTTTCTGCCATTATTTCTTTAAACATGTTCTTTATCTCTTTATCCCTTTCTTCCCCTTCTGGGACACTTAAAATGTGAATATTGTTATGTTTCATATTGTTCCATAGCTTCTTTACTCCTTTAATTGTGTTTTCTCTTTGGTTCTGTGATTGAGTGATTTTTTTTAATCCTGTCTTCTAACTCACTGGTCCAATCCTTAGCTTCCCCTAATCTGCTGCGAATTCCTTCCAATGTGTTCTTTATTAGTGCTATGTCATTTGTCATTTCCAACTGTTCTTTTTTTATAGTTCCTATATCTTTTCTAATACTGTTGAGCATCTTCACCCTCATTATTCTGAACCCTAAACCAGATAAATTTATTATCTCAATTTCATTTATCTCTTCTTCTGGAGTAATCTCTTGCTCTTTCCTTTGGAGGTTATTTTCACTCTTCCTGAGAATGAAATTCAGTGGAGGTTTTTGAGCAAAAGAATGACATGATCTAATTTATTTTAATAAGGATACGCTAGTTATTGTATTGGGTATGGAATATTAGGAAGGCAACAGTGGAAGTAGGGAGACCCATTATGATAGCATGTTAATCTTAGTATGGTTGGATAGGTGGTAAAGATACTGGTAAAAGTAGACATAATCTGGATATATTTTGAGGCTAGAAATGGGAGGACTTGCTGTTAGTTGTAATGTCCTACTCCTTTAGATTCTTGTTTAGTTGATCTTAGATGGTTCCTTGACATTGTATTTTACAAGTTCCTCGGCTGATTCAGCTTCTCACCAGAGGTGAAGAACCACTTTTTTAAATAATAAAAAAAATTATTGTTGAAAGTATTACAGATGTCCCCTTTTTACCCCCATTGACACCCTCCACCCTGTCCCCACTCTACCCGCAGGTCTTCCACACTCTATGTCCATGGGTTATGCATATACTTTCTTTGGTTAATCTGTATGTCGTCTTTGGAGAATATTTGACAAAGGAAGCAAGAACATACAATGGAGTAAAGACAGTCTCTTCAATAAATGTGTTAGGAGAAATGGAAAGGTACATGCAAAAAAAAAAAAATGAAACTAGACCACCAACTTACACCATACCCAAGAATAAACTAAAAATGGATAAAAGATTTAAATGTAAGTCTGAAACCATAAAAATCCTAGAGAAAACCATAGGTAGCAAAATTTCAGACATCTCTTATAGCAATTGTTTGCTGATACATCTCCTAGGGCAGTGGTCGGCAAACTGCGGTCCCTTGAGTGTGGCTCTTCCGCAAAATACCACATGCGGGTGCGCACGTACAGTGCGATTGAAACTTCGTGGCCACACTCAAGGGGCCAAAGAGCCGCATGTGGCTTGCAAGCCGCAGTTTGCTGACCACTGTCCTAGGGCAAGGGAAACAAAGGAAAATTTAAACAAATGGGACTACATCAAAATAAAAAGCTTCTGCACAGTAAAAGAAACCAACAACAAAATGAAAAGGGATCCCACTGTATGAGAGAACATATATATCAATGATACATCTGACAAGAGGTTAATTTCCAAAATATATAAAGAACTCATACAACTTAACAAAAGGAAGACAGGCAATTCAATTTAAAAATGGGCGAAGGACCTAAATAGACACTTCTCCAAAGAACTACTTCTATAAGTTCACCTTATTTTCTCTATTCTCATTTTCCTCTGCCCCCTGTTTTTTGTTTGTTTGTTTGTTTGTTTTTGCAAAGCAATCTTAAGAGCTATTTATTTGCTAGTTTTAGTTTGTAATTTCTACCTTAGAAAAGCTTTCCTTTTTTCTGCAATAAAAAATACCTCCTATTTTCTTGTTATCTTACAGATTGGGAGTCCAGAAGAGAAACCAAGAATTTATCTCCAAAGGAGGGTAGTTATGAAATTAAATCATTGCAACCAAAGATAACAAAAAGACCTATAAGTTCTAACCTTGTGTGTACTAGGGTCAAAGATAATAGTGAAATCAAATGCTACTTGGAGAAACAACAGGATGGACATTTCAAATCAGTGGTAATGACCTCTGAAGAAAGGTCTGCTTCTATTCAGTGTACAGTCAATAGACTACCTCAGATAATTCATACTGGAGTGAAATGTGAATGCAAGGAATGTAAGGAAGCTTTCAGTTACCAAGCATACCACCTCCAACATGAACGCAGTCATAATAAGGAAAAGAGCTCTAAATATGGAGACTATGATAAAGCCTTTAATAGTAGATCAGACTTGATTAAGCATCAGAGAATTCATAAAAGAAAGAAAAGTAATGAACATGAGAAATGTGCCTTTATTCAGGACTCTGAAATTACTAAACCTCAGAGCATTAATACTGGTGAGAAAGCTCATAAATGTAAGGAATGTGGGAAAGCCTTTCATTCTAGCTCACAACTTACAAAACATCAAAGGATTCATATTGGTGAGAAACCCTATAAATGTAAGGAGTGTGAGAAGGCATTTCCATCTACCTCACAACTTAATTTACATCATAGAATTCATACAGATGAGAAATACTATGAATGTAAGGAATGTGGAAAAGCCTTCACCCGTCCCTCACACCTTTTTCGACATCAGAGAATCCATACAGGTGAGAAACCCCATAAATGTAAGGAATGTGGTAAAGCTTTTCGTTATGATACACAACTTAGTCTTCATCAAATAAGTCATACTGGTGAAAGACACTATGAATGTAAGGAATGTGGAAAGGCATATAGTTGTGCCTCTCAACTGAATCTGCATCAAAGAATTCATACTGGTGAGAAACCTCATAAATGTAAGGAGTGTGGGAAAGCTTTTATCTCTGATTCACATCTTATTCGACATCAGAGTGTTCATACTGGAGAGAAACCATATAAATGTAAGGAATGTGGGAAGTCCTTTCGCCGTGGCTCAGAACTTATTCGACATCAGAGAGCTCACAGTGGTGAGAAACCCTATAAATGTAAGGAATGTGGAATGGCTTTTACTTGTAGCACAGAACTTATTCGACATAGAAAAATTCACACTGGTGAGAGACCCCATAAATGTAAGGAATGTGAGAAGGCTTTTATACGAAGGTCAGAACTTACTCATCACCAGAGAAGTCATACTGGTGAAAAACCATATGAGTGTAAGGAATGTGGGAAGGCCTTTGGTCGTGGCTCAGAACTTAATCGACACCAGAAAATTCACACTGGTGAGAAACCTTATGAATGTAAGCAATGTGGAAAAGCCTTTATTCGTGGCTCACACCTTAGTCAACATAAAAAAATTCATGCAGCATAGAGGAATGAATGAAGACATGAGGGACAGTTCAGAATTTAATTGTAATCTGAAGTTCATACTAGTAAAATAGAAACAAACAAAAACCCCTGTGATTATAAGGAATGTGGGAAAGCATTTGAGGATAACAATTTAATATCAGAGTTTGTACTGTAGATATAAAGTCTTTATTTAAGGGCCAGAATTTATTGAGCATTTGTTACTGATGAGAAACCTTATAAATGTTAGGAATTGGAAGCATTTATTTGTGTTTTCAAATTAATTTGATATCAGTTCAATTGGTGCAAAAGCAAAAACCTTCATGAATGTAAGGAAAGTGTGAAGGCAGCAAATGTGTTAGAGACATTAATCATTTATTTTTTTAAAAATATATTTTATTGATTTTTTACAGAGAGGAAGGGAGAGAGATAGAGAGAAACATCGATGAGAGAGAAACATCGATCAGCTGCCTCCTGCACATCTCCTACTGGGGATGTGCCTGCAACCAAGGTACATGCCCTTGACCGGAATCAAACCCGGGACCCTTCAGTCCGCAGGCCGACGCTCCATCCACTGAGCCAAACCGGTTTCGGCGACATTAATCATTTAAACCTTTCTCAACATCAGGGTCATTAACCTTTAAGGGAAATAAAAGGATTTATAATATAATTGGCATATATGTGGGACACCAATTTGTTTTAGCTAACAAGTTATTTATCTGATAGTCATACTTGATGAAGGCTATATTAATATTAAAATTGTAGAAAATTAGTTTACCCTGCCCAAATCTTGTTCAGATTTGCAAACTTATTTTCTAAAATTAACTTGAACTAAATCAGAGTGGGAAAGGATTTAACCAATATTTAGTCTTTATTTGCCTTCACCACTATAACTCATTTTTATAGGGCAAATTACTTAACTATGTCTAAATTTTCTCATTTATAAATTGGTAATATTAGCACCATATTTTTAGTAGCATTGTGAAAATTAAGTAATTACATTATATCCCATAGAACAGTCTGTATTGTATTGAAAGTCTGCTAGATAAGAGCTGCCTTTATTATTAATAAGCGTTTTTTATTTTCATAAGTGTGTATTATTAGAGAAGCCTTTGGGGTTCAGTGACTATATGAACATCTTAATTCGTGTCTTTCTTTATTGAATTGTAAGTAATTCCTTCTGGAGAAAAATTAAAAACAAACTTTTATCATAGCTTATATTTTTGTCCCATCAGAAGATTCATAATGTAAAGAACCCCAGTAGAATAAAAGTGGGTAGCTATGAGGTCAGGGTGAAGACCTGGACGATATATTAAGACCTTAAAAAAATGACATAGGGCACACTCTATGGCTTCTGTTCTGGATAATTAGAAAATAACAAAGCCTTAGTCTAAATCCATTTTTTTCTATGTGGAAATTTAAAAGATAACTGTATAAATATTTTTATATTAAAAGGCAAATTATCATTCATAATGAATGACAAAGAGAAGACTACATGTTGAAATTTGCAGGATATAGCAATGCAATACTTGAGGAAAATTTACTTCTTTCAATATGTGTAGGAAACAGAAAAAATTAAGGCAGGATACTTTCCCACTTAACTATACTTGGTACACTGCCCATTCTCTGTTCCTGGTAGGTTCCCAGTAAACACTGATGATTGAAGGAATAAGAGAATGAATGAATAAGCATTTGACCCTCATATGTTGAAAAGTTCTAACAAAATAATTATAGGGCCAAAAATGAAAGAAAACTTGAAAACATTTTTTGAAATGAAAAACACTGTATCCTATAAAGAAAAAAATCTCATGAATAAGAGAGGATATATAACTACAAAAGTGGAGGATATTTAAAGGAATAAGACAATATTATTGTGGCTGATACTGTTGGTTGCCTATTCATTGGTATTAACTATTCTCCCTTTGCCAGGGTTACTTGCCACCCACTTAAGTCTAAATGCAAGATGCTTGCTCACCTAGTTTGCTTTGCATCTTGGCATATGTATACCAGTCCTGGCCATAGGAGAATTGAGCAAAAGTCTGCAAATGAGCTTCAGTTAAGTTTTCTTTCCTAACAAAATAGGAGGAAATAGTCCTCTTTTATACAGAATGCATGTCTATATGTCTGTGATACCTGGAATTATGGCCATTTTGCAACCAGAGGGGTAAGAGACAGATTGGCATGGGATAGGTTGGAATTACCTTTGTCCTTAACATTGTTGAGCTGATGAAACAATTCAGAACTGCCCCGTTCTTGGACCTGCTGTGAAATAAGAAACTCCATCATATCTGTTATAAGTTTATACTCAACTTTTCATAATATATTTGAGTCTCAGGAAAAAATATTTTTATGAATATACACATTTATTCAACTTTATTTAGTAAGATGGGACATTGTTTATCATATTTTTACAGTATAACAAATTGTGGAAAAGCATTACTTTCTTCAACATATATTAATACCTTGGACATATTTCAGGTATGGTTTAAGAGCACTACAATATATTGAGTATGGCATTAAAGTGAGTCATGATCCTTTTGCTTTTGGAGAGTCTTGCCTTCAATTTGTAAAAACAAAAAAAATGTAACATCTGTGACATGCAATAAAGCAAACTACAATATGCCTATATGTGTATATGCACATTCAACTGTGATTTGGTAATTCATAGGAAATATGTGTTTAGAGTATTTTGCAGTGTGCCTATTTATATTCAGCTTTTTACAGTTGTCTGAAATCTTAGAAAAGTATTATTTTCCTGAGTCAAGTAAGAATCAAGAAAAAACTAAAGAACTACACCATGTTATTCCTCTATTACCAGAGTATCTTACAGATAAAATCTTCTAAGTGTTCAATATACAAAGAATCATAGTTATAAGGTTAGCATAACCCGTTGACCAAATTTGGGTAAGGAAAGTATCCAAATCAGCTATAAAAAACAGTACATTGTATTCATCATATTTGAATATTCAAATTAAAATGCCAAGTCAAATCTAGCAGTCTAATAGAAAAGTAATAGAAATTTTTTATCCTGAATAAAGTGACCTGACCTGTCCAATTGTTTGAAAATGTAATGTGTAAAGAGAACCAAGATGGCGAGTAGGTGTCAGTACGCACTGCTCCTATAACCGCATCAAAATTCCAACTAAAATATAGAACAACCATTATTCAGGACCACCTGAAAGCTAGCTGAATGGAAGTCCTACAACTAGAGAAGTAAAGAAGTAAGCACATTGAGACTGGTAGGAGGGGCACAGGCATGGAATGGGCTAGTCCAACACCCACGTGTGCCCTTTTTTTTTTTAGCTGGGAGGGGGATCGTTGCTGAGGAGGCTGCCCGTCAGGAGCAAGGGGTCCTAGCCCAGGATTCCAGAGTTGGGAAGAAAAGTCCTGGTAACTACAGGCTATAAAGACCAGTGGGGATTGGAGATGCATGATACAGAGGTTGCTAGAGATCCAAGTGTTCCTTTTAAAGGGCCAGTGCACAAACTTACTTAGACTTAATCCTTCTAAGCTCCAGTACTGGGCAGCTTTAAGGGACCCAGAAACATATTGGAACCGAATTGTCTGGCATCAGGGCAGGAACTTGGGAGCAGCTTAATCCCAGATGGGGATACTTGCAGGGGTCATTGCCCCTGTTGCAGAGCTGGCTGGCAGGATCTATATCTGTGTCTCCATCAGCCTGGCTTAACCCTTTGAGTGCCAACCAATATCCTAGGAACTATGCTAAAATTGCCAAGGCATTTTTGCTGATTTTACAGCAGTTTAGGAAAAAAAATTATGAATTGCAAGTAAATGAAGTTACATATTCAAAAACTTAAGGAAACCTTTACTACATTGACATATTTAGCAATATCGTCATCACTAATCAAAGCAGACTTAGAACTGGACGCCATTTCGAAGCTTTGATAGCGCTCCCGGCACTTTTGGTGAAAGACAGGAGGAGCACAATCGAGCTCCCCGGCAATCTAGGGGTTAAACTGTTTGCCCTGGTGATTCCCTGAGATCCCATCCAAATTGCAGCCCCACCCAAGCTGTTTGCAGCAGTTTTTCAATATGAATGTCCTGTCCTAGTTCAGGCTTCAGACTGCTAAAATCTCTCAAAAAACTGCAGATGGTATCAGCATGCCCCAAACCTATTAATAAAAGCCAAGACCTGGCACTAGCACCACCTGGCCTTGCTTCACAGCTGGGCCTCACCTGGGCACTTCTAAGCCCAATACAAATGGCATCCATTTGCAGATCTCATCCTGCTAAGTGGCCCAAGGCAGTGGCTGACTTTGCACCTCCCTGAAGACCTTAGAGCCAGTACACCAGGTGGACAGCTTCAGACCACACCAGAATACAACTCTACATATCCATAAGTGACATACTCAAGGAGCAGATACAGTGAGCACCAAAGCCCCACTGAAGCAAGTCCTATGTCAGTAATGGCGAACCTATGACACGCGTGTCAGAGGTGACACGCAAACTCATTTTTCTGGGTTGATTTTTCTTTGTTAAATGGCATTTAAATATATAAAATAAATATCAAAAGTATAAGTCTTTGTTTTACTATGGTTTCAAATATCAAAAAAATTTCTATATGTCACATGGCACCAGAGTTAAGTTAGGGTTTTTCAAAATGCTGACATGCCAAGCTCAAAAGGTTTGCCATCACTGTCCTATGTCATAGAGGTGTTTCCTGCACAGCAGCTTTTTCATTGTAGTCACAACTGGTCCTCACAGCCAACTGGCCGGAGATCAACTCCTCCCTGTGATGCCAATAGCAGTCAAGGCTTAACTAAAAGACTGTGCACACAGCCCACTCATGGGTGTACCTAGAGTGCCAACCTCAGGTGACTGGGGAGGCTGAGCCACTGGACACCTAATACACAAGGCCACTCTACCAATTCCTGGAGACATAGCAGCTCTACTTAATAAATAGAAACAAACACAGGGAAGCTGCCAAAATGTGGAGACATATCACAAATGAAAGAAATGGAATCAAGCAATTTACTGGATACAGAGTTCAAAACCATGATTATAAGATTACTCAAAGATATTCATGAGAGCTTCCAGGATCTTAGTGAGACTTTTAAAGATCTTAGTGAGAACGTCAAAGACATGAAAAAGGACCAGAAAGAAATTAAGCATACACTAACTGAAATAATGGACAGAGATTCAGCAATAGAGTAGAGGACTCCGAGAATCAAATCAACTATTTGGAATACGAGGAAGCAAAAAACACCCAATTAGAAGAGCAAAAAGAAAAAGAATTCCAAAAATATGAAGACAGTGTAAGAAGCCTCTGGGACAACTTCAAGTGTACCAACATTCAAATCATGAGGGTGCTAGAAGGAGGTGAGGGAGAGCAAGATATTGAAAACATATTTGAAGAAATAATGACAGAAAACTCCCCCTACCTGGTAAAAGAAATAGACTTACAAATCCAGGAAGTGCAGAGGAACTCAAAGAGGCCCATACCAAGACACATCATAATTAAAATGCCAAAGGTTAAAGACAAAGAGAGAATCTTAAAAGCATCAAGACATTCTCAACGTTTGGAATAATCATACCACGGATTACACTTTTGCACCACACCTTAGTTCATATTTTGAGTAAACTTAATGTAAACATGCATTATGTGGTAAATTAAATGAGTCATAGCTAAATGTCAAGCTTATTAGTGAACAATTTAACAAAATTTCAATATTTTTTTAAAGGGGAGAAATGATTACTAAATTATATCTCCACTGGTATAGTTACTTCATAAGGCTGTTCTTAAAAGTTGTACATATCATCTTAATACGTGTGCCCTGTAGAAGAATTGAAGTATTACTAGGCATGACCACATAATAGTCAAAGAGCATAGTACTGGCATAGAAACAGATATATAGATTAATGAGACAAAATAAATAGCCCAGAAATAAATGCACGCCTATATGGTCAATTAAAATTTAATAAAGGAGCCAAGGACATAAAATGGGGTAAAGACAGTCTATTCAATAAATATTGTTGGAAAAATGGGCAGATACATGCAAAGAATATATATGAAACTAGACCACCTTCTTACATAATATACAAGAATAAGCTCAAAGTGTATAAAAGACAAAAGTAAGACTCAAAACTGGGGGGGGGGGGGGGAGAGAAAAAAAAAAGACTCAAAACTAAAATTCCTAGAAGAAAACATAGGTAGGAAACCCTGACATTTCTCTTAGCAGAATTTTTGTGATCTATCTCCTCGGGCAAGGAAAACAAAGGAAAAAAACAACAACAAATTGGACTGCATCAAACTAAAAACCTTCTGCACAGCAAAAGAAACCATCAAAATGAAAAGAAAACCTACTGAATGGAAGAATATATTTCCCAATGATACATCTGATAAGGAGTTTATATCCAAAATTTATGAAGAACTCAACACCAAAATAAACCTCCAAACAATTCAAATGGACCTTGAGAGCTTGTTTGGAGGTTCTAGCAGGGGAGCGCAGCTACTCGTATACCCTTGCCTGAAGACCGGTCCTCTCCTGGGCGGGCGCGGGGGGGGGGGGGGAGGTCGTCCTCTTCGACCCAGCGTGCAGCTTCGGGAGGGACGCACATGGATCGGTGAGGGAGGAGGGGGACACCTGCCTAGCCAGCCAGATCAGCCGAATCAACCCTGGCGATCAATGGGGTGACATGTCGCAGCCAGATCGCTCTCACATCCAAACAATTCAATTAAGAAATGGGCAGAGGATCTGAATAGATACTTCAACAAAGAGAACATACAAATGGCCAACAGACATGAAAAATGTCAACAACACTAATCAAAGAAATGCAAATTAAAACCACAATGAGATACCACCTCACATCTATCAGAGTGGCTATCATGAATAAACAACTAGTGCTGGCAAGAATGTGGAGGAAAGGAAACTCTCATGCACTGTTGGCGGGAATGTGGATTGATGCAGCCACTATGAAAAACAGTATGGAGGTCCCTCAAATATTTTAAAAGGACTGGTTTATGACCCAGCAATTATACTTCTGGGTATATATTCAAAGAAATACAAAGTATAAATTTGAAAGAATATATGCACCCCTATGTTTATTGCAGCAATATTTATAATAGCCAAGATATGGAAGCAACCCAAGTGCCATCAATAAATGAGTGGATAAAAAAGCTGTGATACATATATACAATGGAATATTACTAGGCCATAAATAATCTTACCATTTGCGACAGCATGGATGGTCCTAGTGGGTATTATGCTAAGTAAAGTAAGTCAGGGAAAGACAACTACAATATGATTTCACTTATGTGTGGAATCTAAAGAACAAAATATATGGATAAACAAAATTGAAACAAACTCACAGACACAGAGAACAGATTGATGGTCGCCAGAGAGGAGGAGGCTTGGGGAATGGCTGAAAAAGGTGAAGGGATTAAGAACAACAATTGGGCCCTAGCCAGTTTGGTTCAGTGACTGGAGCTTTGGCCCTCAGACTGAAGGATCCCAGGTTTCATTATGGTCAAGGGCATCTCCCTCGGTTGCAGGTTTGATCCTGGCAAGAAGAGGACGTTTTAGCCCCTTTTCAGGAACTTTGTAGCAGAGAAAAAGAGCCAGTTGGAGATGCTGTGAGTCCAGAACAGAAAAAAGCCTCAGCTGGATGTGACAAGGGCCACCAGGAAGCAGATGAGGGAGGAGGACCAGGAGGAAGCGGCCAAGAGGAGAAAAATGAGCCAAAAGGGCAAAAGAAAGGGGGGCCAGCAGGGTCCTGGGGGGCAAGAGGAAAGGAGGGCCGCTCAGCCAGGGAGATAAGAGGAAAGGAGACTTGGGAGGCAAGATGATTTCTGGGCCACCCGACTTGGGTGGCAAGAGGAAAGGAGGGCAACACCAAGGATTATAGAAGAGGAAGTGAAGTTCACCCTCCCACCTGCGTACCTGTAAACCAATAACTATTCTAAATGTTAAGGTCTAAGTCCTTTAGGGGGATGCAGAAGAAGGTGACTACTGCCTTCATTGAGCTTGAGGTTGAAGGAATAGGATTGCCCTCCCCTCAAGATGCTATGTAAATGTTGGACTTGACAAATTAATGTTTTTTCAACAACCATGTCTTTGGCTGGAGATTTAAAGGTATTTTTTTTAACTTTGGGTGTGGTATGAGGGACAGTTGTTCATATTTTAGAGACTTAAAATAGGTTGACTTCAGTATTATTTTAATAACAAGTTTGTGTATTTATCAAAGCTGGTGGAGGCACACAGATAGATTACATTTTCAGGACTGGCCTTAAAAGTAATTGTTGTTAAGTTATTTAATAGAAGTGTATCTGTATCTAATGTCATTTTTAACTGTTTAGCTATCTATAACAATAAAAGCATAATATGCTAATTAGACCAGACAATCTTCTGGACGAAGCTGGGGCTGCGAGGGAAGCCAGTGCTGGCAGCCGGGGGAAGGAAGGCCTACTCTTGCACGAATTTTGTGCATTGGGCTTCTAGTTGTTAAGTAAAGCCAGTGACCTTGGATATTTGGTACATATTTATTTTCCTTTACTTTCTAAAAAAGGAAGCAGCGCTGTAGCCAGTTTGGCTCAGTGGATAGAGCGTCGGCCTGGGGACTGAAGGGTCCCGGGTTCGATTCCGGTCAAGGGCATGTACCTTGGTTGCAGGCACATCCCCAGTGGGGGGTGTGCAGGAGGCAGCTGATCGATGTTTCTCTCTCATCAATGTTTCTAACTCTCTATCCCTCTCCCTTCCTCTCTGTGAAAAATCAATAAAATATATATTAAAATAAATAAATAAATAAATAAATAAATAAGGAAGCAGCTAAATTGTGATAATTTCAGCAACACCTCTGTAAAAAAATACTTTTTTAAATATCAGATATAATATTGAAGGTTTAGTATAATTGGTGTTTCTGAAAAAAGGTTTCCTGCTTTGCGACATTGAAAATATTGATTTGCTTGCTGTAAATGATAAATGTTGATGCAACTGAATGATGGTAATAATTGTCATTAATCCAGAAAATACTTAAATCTCTCTCGACATTTATGTCCCAAAATTTTTTAAAGCTTCAAGTAGGATCTGTTTTGGGAAGACAGAAAGCATACAAAATTCTTAATTGGAACATTATCTTTAGATTCATTTGTCAAATTGACCTGGAGCTGGTTTGTTTAGATGATGGAATTTTTATTGCCATTCTGGTCCTCTCTCCCTAACAAATATCTCCTGAAAAGTTAAAATACAATAAATATAGTAGTTGATGCCTTATTATTTTCTGAAACTCACCATTAATCTTTACAGGAATGTATTCTATTCCCAACAGTTTTAACTAGGATGAACCTTTTTTTTAAAAGGGTGAAGAAAAAAAGTGTGCCTTTGATTTGCATTTTTTAACTGCCAGTGTCATTTGGATTTTGTTTCTGTGAATTGCTTGTTTTTACCTATTTCCCTTTTAAAACTTGGAGTTGTTTTTAAGCAATCTGTAGAAACTTTATAGAGATTGTTTTGTCATATACTTTGCAGTTTGTTTTCTGGTCTTGGTATGTATCTTGTGCCTTTCTTATGGCAAAAGGAGTCAACAAGCCAAAACCGGTTTGGCTCAGTGGATAGAGCGTCGGCCTGCGGACTGAAAGGTCCCGGGTTCGATTCCGGTCAAGGGCATGTACCTGGGTTGCGGGCACATCCCCCGTGGGAGATGTGCAGGAGGCAGCTGGTCGATGTTTCTCTCCCATCGATGTTTCTAACTATCTATCTCTCTCCCTTCCTCTCTGTAAAAAATCAATAAAATATATTTTAAAAAAAAAAAAAAAAAAAGGAGTCAACAAACTTTTTCTGTGAAGGGCCAGATGGTAAACATTTTAGGCTTTGTGGTCATACAGTCTCTATTCTGCCTTTGTAGTATGAATACCCATAATACATAAACCAGTGGTTCTCAACCAGGGGTAATTTTGCTTTCTCTTCCCCCAACCACAAGAGACATTCATCAATGTCCCAAGACATATTTGGCTATCACTGTGAAGGGAGATCCTGCTGGCATCTCAGTAAAGGCCAGGGATGCTGCTAAACATCTTAGGATGCATAGTGCACCCCTCCTCTTCATAAAATTATCTGGTTCTGAATGTCAGTAATACTGAATTTGAGAAATCCTGACCTGTAAATAAATAAACATGGCTATGTTCTAATAAAACTATAAAAACAAGCAAGAGGCCACATTTGACCAGGAGGCTGTAGTTTGCTGACCCGTTTGCAGCAATTTTTTTGCTATATAATATCTATTTTCTGGTTTTGTTCCTGAATTATCTATTTCAACTCATTTTTTCAAATTTCATTTTATTTTAAATTTCTTTGACTAAAAATGCAGAAAAATAGCACCTTAGTAATTAGGTATTTTATTTTTTTAATTAAAATTTTAAAAAGAAGTAAATCATTTCAAAAGTAGGTGAAGTTTCTTTTCCCTTCTTCAGTCTACTTTTCTTCCTGTATCTGCTGAAGAAATAAATTGATGCACTTCATATCTATAAAATAATATTTATAAATGTTGACTCTATATTGTACAACTCAAACATGATATTGTATGTCAACTATGATTTAAAATAAAATTTAAAAAACACTTAGATGTACATGAAAGGGTTAAAGAGAATAAAATGGGGCAGAGAAAAACTTATTGTGCTTAGCAGATATCTTGCAGAAAGCTTGCAGCCTTGAGCACAGCATAGCTCAGATAACCAGCAGACACCTGCCATGGGAGGAACCAAGAACGGACCAGACCCTTATGTCAGCAGCGTGGCTTGCAGCCAGCAAAAAATCAATAAAAACCTATTTCTCCCTGCTCTCTTCGCTGATGCCTTTCTCGGTCTCAGCCCACCTGCACTCAGGTGCCTGGAATAAAATCTCTTTTGATACATTATGGCCTCATGTCATAGGTGTGCAACCCTGGCCTGCTTCAAACCTTTCATTTGGTGCCAAACACCGGGGAAGGTCTAGTGAGGGATCCGCTAAGAGCCATCGCAGGATTCCAGCAACCAGGCACTTGGCACTCAGAGAGACCGTGATCATCTGGCTCCTGAGCTCTCCTTGTGTCCGGGGAAGCCTCCTCCCCTCGTTCCCCCCAGCCACGCTCCTACACAGCTGAACTTCTGCTGAACTCGTGACACTTACTTGGGCTCCCCTCGCCTTCCTACGCATTGGTCTGGGTTGTTCCCATTACTGGATAGTGGACCTCTCCTTGCCTTGCCTCCTCCTGCATCAACACCAGACATGCATTCATAGGTAAGTGGCTTTAGTCTGTTTTTCTCCGTCTGGACTGTCCTATCATTTTGGGTTTGGAGCCAGGCTCCGGGCTGATACTGTTCAGCCAGCCCCATGGAAATCCAGCGCTGGTCAGGATAAGTCCCTGGGGGAATCAGGTTCCCTCGCCCACTCTCCTGACGCGGACGCCTGTCACGGAGGGAGGGCTGCGTCCGTTTCTGGTGAACATTAGGGGGAGACAAGGACGCCTTTCTCAGCCTTAACTTCACGGAAAGCAGACCTTAAGCCACTGCCAGTCGCCATGGGGAATTCTCAGTCGAGCATTCCCCGCACCACACCCCTGGGCTGTCTACTTAAAAGTCTTCAGACCCTAGAATTCATGCAGGACTTCTGGCCTCAGTAAAACAGCACTTTCAATTTCCAAATCCTAACTGACCTTGACAATTCTGCCGCAGGCAGGGAAACTGGTCTGAGGTCCCATATATCCAGGCTTTTTTACACTCAAGGACACATCCTTCTCTCTGTAACAACTGCTCTCCCTCACAGATTTTTCATTCTTTATTCTAAGCCCCCAAAGAATATCAAATCCTCCTCTTCCTTCACTACTTTTGATCTCACCAACCATTCCCCCATCCCCCAGCCTATGGCTCCTCAGTCTCAGCAGCCTGAAAGTCTGCCACCCTACCCAGCGGATCCCACCACCACCATTCCATCTCACACCTGCTCTGGAGCAGTTTTTGGCTCTCTTCCTCCCCCCACTCCAGCACTAGCCTTAAAGTGCCCCCTTTGAGAGATTGCTGGCCCCAAATATGGCTCATGCCCAGGGCCACGCTGATACCCTCTACCAGCAGGCCCTTGCCCTCCCAGTCGGAGCAGATGCTGTCCCTGACAGAGACCCACTGTAAATCTATCAGGAAGGACAGGCAGGTCACAGGTCTCAAGACCACACAGTTCTCTGCCTAGGAGGACTGAAAAACGCAGCCCACAAAGCAGGTAATTATAAAAAATTAGCAAAGGTCACCCAGGAAAGACATGAAAATCTGGCAGTATTCCTCTGGTCTTACACAGGCCATCAGAAAATACACCAATCTTGACCCTATAAGCTGAGAAGGAAAAAACCCCTCAACGAGACCTTTTAAACATGACCTTTAAGGTCTCTAATAGTAGAGACAAGGAGACCCAAATCCAAAAACAAAAGATGAGATCAGGCCAAGAAAGGCCTTTCATCTTCTAGCCACCACACTCACGAACCCCAAATGAATTGCAGGTCCTCCAAGCAAGAGTAAGCCAGGGGCTAAGTCTCCTCCAGGCCCATGCTTCAAATGCAACAAGAGAGGACACTGGGCCAAGTCCTGCCAAAACCTGAGACCCCTGCCTGGGCCCTGCCCAAGGTGAGGAAAGGAAGGCCACTGGAAATCAGACTGCAGTCTGGCCCCTCCAGGTCTGACCTCAGCAAGGCCGCCCTCTGGATCTGCTTTGGAGCTCCCAGACCTCCTGGGACTGGCCACTGAAGAAGCTGCCCAGGCCCTGACAAGGCCCCACAGAATTACACCACCAGGGCAGAGCCTCGGGTAAGATTGTGGTGGCAGGTAAGCAAATATCCTTTTTAATTGACACTAGGGCTAGTTATTCTGCCCTTCCGAATTCGCTGGGACCCTTATCCCTCTTTAGTCTCTATTATAGGGTTGACAGATTAGTCTCACAGTCATTAGCCACCTTACCTCTACACTGCATCTTACTAAATACCCCCTTATCTACTCTTCTTGCCCGACCAAAACAGTACAGACATTCCCTCATAAAGCCCAGCTGTCCCAAAAACAGTCACCTACTTCAGTTTCACTCACCCCCACAAAGCCATGCCATTCCTTAGACTGTAAACTCCTTATCTTCTCCTCCTTACTGTCCCCTCCTCTAAACAAGAAATACTTTTCTTTCTCAGGCTCACTAGGTATTTTCGCCTCTGAGTTCCCAACTTCAATTTTCTTACAAAGCTCCTCTATAATGTAACATGGCAAAGGGACTCCTCACTGAGCCTTTAGATCCCAAGGCCAGCATTCTCACCCCTTTAATGCTCTGAAAACTTCTCTGACCTCAGCGCCTTCTCACACACACACCCCTTCCCAAAGAACAACTTTCTTTACTGCAAAACTACAAACACTTAACACTTCTGGCTATTAGCAGAAGTTGAACTCATTATCACCCAAACCTTAGCATATTATCTCTAAGGAAAAATATGGTAGTTTTAAATCCAAGTGGCTAGATGCCTGGGAACAGACTACTAGGCCTGCTCTCTCCTCCCCCACCTTTTCTGCAGTTTCATATGCCTATACATAATTTTTCAAAGTCTTTGGCAAATTAAAACTTTAAAACATTACTATATTAAATGATAAACATCTAAATATTTTTTTTCTTGCCCTGTTTGGTGTGCTCAGTGGTTAGAGCACTGGCCCTCGGATGGAAGGGTTTTGGGTTTGATTCCCAGTTAAGGGCACATACTTGGGTTTCAGGTTCAATTCCTGGCCCTGGTCAGAGTGTGTATGGGAGGCAACCAATTGATGTATGAAAACATCTAAATATTTCAATGAGTTTTAAGTTCACCTAATTTTAGCTTTTATTACAAAAAATCTATAAAGTAAATTTAAAACTGTTAATATAATGTCATGCTTTGTTAAAAATATATTTCTTAAAAGTGAGAATGTTCATCAATGTCAATCTAAGAAATGCTGGATGTTTACTTTTTAATCATCATTGGAAAATTAAGGTTTGGATATTGTAAATGACACAGGCCAGTAAGCCAGAACAAGCATAATAGAAAAACTGAAATAATAAAACAGCAGTCTGCAGCCATCTAGTAAATCCTACCTTCCCTAAACCAAGGACACTTAAAAATAAATAATTTAAGAATAAACCTCATTTTAATATATTAGACTACAGCCCTCCAAACTTGCAGGTGTTCTACAGGTGAACGATGACACAGAGATGAGCTCGGAAAGCAGGATTGAGTTTAGAGAAGCAGAGGGCTACTGCTCATTCAGGCAAGTAGCAAAACCTCCAAAGTTCTCATGGCTTTTATTTGGGAGTACAGCAAGTAACAATGACAAACAGGCATGCCTATGAGATCATATGAGCTAAGTTATACATTAAACTATTAATTTCCTATATTGTTCAAAGACCTTTTCAACCTGCAGCTGTGTACCCTTCCTTGTACTTTCCATGCCCTCATGGACTATTTATCACCCAAGGAAATTCTGCCTCTGAACAATAAATCTTGTGTGCAAGACTTTGTTCTGATGTGGCCCACTTGCAGGCCCCCGTCTGTTCTTGGCAGAACGTCCTCTTTTAGTTAACTTCTCTTTTCACTTAACCAGCTACAAAACTAATGTCTCTTTCCTTCCACCAGACCATTTGTCATAACTCTTATTATTCTAACTTTTACCCCAATAATACTAAAATGTATAAAACAGTTTGTCTCCACCAGGTTACAAGCCCCACTTGTACTCAGAAAATACCACCCCTAGATACCATCACAACCTCCTTTTGTGCCCAAGCCTCATTATCCCTGACCCCCAGAGCAAGGACAATAGGCCAAGTACAAATGTAAAAACTCACCAGGGAAAAAGCTCCAAATGCCTAGCAAGGGGCAAAACTGAAAACACACACACACACACACACACACACAAATACCCAAAAAAACAAAAAACTCGTTCCTAGAATAACTACCCTCCCACTAGCCTTCCTGGAAAATAGCCCCTCTCGCATATCAGCCAAATAACTAATAAATTATATACCTAGACTTCCACATTCCTGCAGATTATTAGTAACAACATTCCCCCACCAGGCACAAACTATCCCATCCCAACAGTGCAAGATATTTTTTAACTCATTACAGACCTCTGGCTCCAGGGCTATTTACAGGATTTCTCTTCAAATCACATCTATTTGTTTACCATCATAGTGCTTCTAAATCTCACAGATCTCTTATATCCCTAAAATGGTCTCCCTACTCACCCTAGACCAGTGGTCAGCAAACTCATTAGTCAACAGAACCAAATATCAACAGTACAACAATTTAAATTTCTTTTGAGAGCCAAATTTTTTAAACTTAAACTATATAGGCAGGTACATTGTTATTAACTTAATTAGGGTACTCCTAAGCTGGCCTTTGCTAAAAACATCCTCAATCTGATTGAGGTACGTTCGTTGAGGTCGACCCCATCCAACTCTCTCATCCACACTCGTCTTGTATACTTGTTTTGTCTATCTCCTTTTGTTCATCCTCTCTATATGTCCAAATCATCTCAACATACCTTTCTCAATCCTCGACACTACATCTTTTTTCACTCCACAACGTTCCCTAAAATTAACTTAATAAACTTTACTTTTGTCACCCGAGGGCAATTTGCGGACGCGACTAGCACTAACCACTGCACAATGAGACTGCTGACTGACTGGCTCACTCAACTTGTGCATGAATCACGCGAGCCACCCCTGCGCCGCATCTCCCATCACCCGACCGACCGACTGACACTCCCCACTTCTTCTAACACCACTTCTTCAAAATAGACTCGCCCAGGCCGAAAACCGACTTCTGCACATGGGCCACAAAGTTTCAATCGCACTGTACGTGCACGCCCACACGTGGCATTTTGTGGAAGAGCCACACTCAAGGGGCCAAAGAGCCGCATGTGGCTCACGAGCTGTAGTTTGCCGACCATTGCCTTAGACTATCTTCTAGCCAAAGAGGGAAGGCTTTGTTTAATTCCTAATACCTCCTGTTGTTTTTATCTAAACTCTACAGGTCAAATAGAGGAATGAACACAACACATTCTACAGAATACTCAGTGGCTCAAGGAAATCAGTCAGGACAGCATAGAGAAGTCCATATGGTCCAGCCTACATGCAGCTCTGCCCAAATCAACTGGCTTTTACCCCCTTACAGGCCCCCTAATACTATTTCTCCTACTCCTCCTCTTCAGGCCCTACATTTTCAGAATAGCTACCAAATTTATACAAACAAGATTACAAGTCCTAGTTAAGACGGTAAGACAATTTGTCCTTACCCAAGAAAAGGGACCCTACAGGCCTATATTCCAAGAAATAATCTGAATTTACTCCTTAGGCGTCCACGACAGCACCTCCCATGCATGAAGCAGACAAAGAGAAACAGCAACCCCACCCCCCTTCTTTTTCTTTATATATACCCTTTAAGATGGGAATGAAAGGGTTAAAGAGAATAAACCGGGGCAGAGAAAGACTTATTGTGCTTAGCAGATATCTTGCAGAAAGCTTGCAGCCTTGAGCACAGCATAGCTCAGATAACCAGCAGACACCTGCCATGGGAGGAACCAAGAACGGACCAGACCCTTATGTCAGCAGCGTGGCTTGCAGCCAGCAAAAATCAATAAAAACCTATTTCTCCCTGCTCTCTTCGCTGATGCCTTTCTCGGTCTCAGCCCACCTGCACTCAGGTGCCTGGAATAAAATCTCTTTTGATACATTATGGCCTCATGTCATAGGTGTGCAACCCCGGCCCACTCCGAACCTTTCAGTACATATATTATGAGTTTTGCAGTAACTAAAATGGTGACATATAATTCTGTAACTGTCTTTTTTTGACAGTATCTGGCTTCTAAAACTACTGAAAAATTCTCATCTAATTATTTTACCCACTGTGTTGTATTTTTATATAATTTATTTTTATGTCTTTTTTTGAAAATAGAGAAAAACAATTGCAGATAAAATTCATTCAATATATTAGAGCAGCAAGGGATTTAATAAAGGATATTTTGTAATTTGAAGAATTTTCAAGAGTCCAAAGAATCGGGTTTATGGATTGTATAAGCAAGAAAAAAAGGGAGGAAGGACCAAGACCCAGATATGCCACAGAGTTTGTTAAATGTTTCTTCATGATTAGGTTCAGAATATGCATCTTTACATTTATGAATGTTTGACAAATACTATATAATAATGAAACCAAATGTGGGGTGTTGAATCTGAGTTTATTGTTTCACAAAAACAAAGAATGAAGTCATGGACAAAAACAGAGAGCAGAACCAAAGTTTATTGGGAGAAGCCAGTCCTGGAAAAGGTGTAGCTGTGGTTCCAGGAGCAGCCCTGTGTCCAGGGCTTCCTTTACCAGTCCATGGCTATAAGCCATGTGGGAGGGATCCGGTCTCCCGCAACAGGACCTTCAGGTATCCATTGTGCACCGGTTGGGGGGGGGCGTTGGGAAGCGCCCCCCTTTTTTTGGTATATATGATTGTTAGTTTCTGATTGGTCCTTTCAAGAATTTTGCCTTAGACTACTTTGTGATTGGTTATCTGCAAGCTGCCTATCTTAGCAACATCCATACATTTTAAAGCTCATGTCTCCCACTAGCATTCTTCCTGCCCTACCCAGTTGGGGTGTCTCAGTAACTCCACCTAGTTTTACTTCCTCTCCCCCTCCCCCACCATGGTCTCTGTCCCTGTCTACCTAGCTTCCCTCTGCCTCCTAAATAGTATTGCTTCAGGCTTTATGTCATGGAGTACATGATGTAATTGTCCTATTATTGGTGATGGTAACTTTAATTACCTGATTAATATATTACTTTCCTGGTTTCTCTACTGGAAAGTTGATATTTTTCTCTTTATAATTAATAAGTGATATGTGAGGAGATGCTTTCATATTTTATTTTTATTAGAGGTTTTTTGTTGTTTTTAAATGTATTTTTATTGATTTCAGAGAGGAAGAGAGCAATAGAAACATCAATGATGAGAGAGAGCCATTGATTGGCTGCCTCCTGCACTCACCACACTGGGGATTGAGCCCACAACCCAGGCATGTGCCCTGACTGAGAATCTAACCGTGACCTCCTAGTTCATAGGTCGATGCTCAACCAATGGGCTATGCTGACTGGGCTATTTTTATTGTTTTAATATATATTTTTATAAATCTTTATTGTTGAAAGTATTACATAGGTCCCATATTTTCCCCCATTGTCCCCTTTCCTCCTCCCCCCACAAGTCTTCACCATCCTATTGTCTGTGTCTATGGGTAATGCATATACACATATGAGTTCATTAGTTGATCTCTTCCCTCCGCCCCCTTCACCCTCCCGTGCCTTTCCTCTGAGGTTTGACAGTCTGTTCAATGTTTCTATATCTCTGGGTCTATTTTTGTTCATCAGTTTATGTTGTTCATTAGATTCCACATATGAAAGAGATCTGGCTTATTTCGTTTAGCATAATGCTCTCCAGGACCATCCATATAGTGTTGTGAATGGTAAGAGTTCTTTCTTTTTTACAGTTGCATAGTATTCCATTGTATAGATGTACCACAGTTTTTTAATTCATTCATCTGCTGATGGGCACGTAGGCTGTTTCCAAATCTTAGCTATTGTAAATTGTGCTGCTATGAACATAGGGGTACAGTTGTTTATTTTCTCCTTAATTTCCATTGTCCTAGGACAGTGGTCAGCAAACTCATTAGTCAACAGAACCAAATATCAACAGTACAACAATTAAAATTTCTTTTGAGAGCCAAATTTTTTAAACTTAAATTATATAGGTAGGTACATTGTTATTAACTTAATTAGGGTACTCCTAAGCTGGCCTTTGCTAAAAACATCCTCAATCTGATTGAGGTAGGTTCGCTGAGGTCAACCCCTTCCAACTCTCCCATCCACACTCCTCTTATATACTTGTTTCATCTATTTCCTTTCGTTCATCCTCTTTATATGTCCAAATCATCTCAACATACCTTTCTCAATCCTCGACACTACATCTTCTTTCACTCCACAATGTTCCCTAAAATTAACTTAATAAACTTTACTTAAAGTTTTAAGTCAACTTCGTACTGTACATGTGTGCCTGCATGTGGTATTTTGTGGAAGAGCCACACTCAAGGGGCCAAAGAGCCGCATGTGGCTCGTGAGCCGCGGTTTGCCGACCACTGTCCTAGGAGATGTATCCATAAACACATTGCTATGAGAGATGTCTGAGATTTTACTGCCAATGGTTTCTTCTAGGATTTTTATGTTTTCACATCTTACGTTTAAGTCTATTATGCATTTTGAGCTTATTTTTGTGTATGGTGTAAGTTGGTGGTCTAATTTTACGTTTTGCATGTATCTGTCCAATTTCCCCAACACTATTTATTGAAGAGACTCTTGATTGCACTGTATGCTCTTGCCCCCTTTGTCAAATATTAATTGAGCATAATGACTTGGGTTTTCTGTTCCATTCCATTGGTCTAAATGCCTGTTCTTGTACCAGTACCAGGCTGGTTTGAGTACAGTGGCTTTGTAGTATAACTTGAAATCTGGTTTATGTGATTCTTTGAACTTTGTTTTTCTTTCTCAAGATTGCTCCAGCTATTCAGAGTGTTTTTTGATTCCATATAAATTTTTGGAGTATTTCTTCTTGCTCTGTGAAATATGCTGTTGGTATTATAATAGGGATTGCATTGCATCTCTAGATTGTTTGGGGTAGTATGGACATTTTAATGATGTTTATTCTACCAATCCATGAGCACGGTATATTCCTTCACTGCGTATATCTTACTCTATCTCTTTTTTCAATGTCCAGGTCTTTTACCTCCTTGGTTAAGTTTGTTCCTGGGTATCTAAAATTTTTTGTTGCAATGGTAAATGGGGTTGTTTGTTTGGATTCACACTCTGAGAGTTCATTATTGTTGTATAAAAATGCCACCGATTTGGGGCCATTAATTTTATATCCTGCTATGTTGCCAAATTCATTTATTTTTGTTTTTTCCCACTTATTAAATCTAGTAGTTTTCTGATGGAGTCTTTAGGGTTTTCTATGCACCATATCTTGTCATCTGTGAATACTGACTGTTTTACTTTCTCCCTTCCAATTTGAATGCCTTTTATTTCTTCTTCTTGTCTGATCACAATGACTAGCATTTCTAGTACTATGTCAAACAGGAGTGGTGAGAGTGGGCATCCCTGTTTTGTTCCTGTTTTTATGGGAAATGGTTTTAGCTTTTGTCCCTTGAGTATGATGCTGGCTGTAGGTTTGTCATATAAGGCTTTTATTTTGCTGAGAGCTTTTATCAAAAAAGGTATTGGATTTTGTCAAATGCTTTTTTTTGCATCTATTGATATAATCATGTAGTTTTTATCTTTCAGTTTGTTTATGTGATGTATCACTGGTTGCCATCTGCGGGGCTATCGATCTGGGCTGGGTCCCTGCTCGCACCTGCCTTGGCCTGGGGTCACCTGCTCCCAAGCTCCACCATCCCACCATGGTACTGCTCTCACCAGGGCCCCTTGGGGCTGCAGCACCTCCACTGCCTCCCACTGCCGGTGTCGCATCGCCAACACCCGCCATGTTCCACACCGCCCCTGGTGGTCATCACACATCATAGCGAGCAGTCAAACTCCCAGTCAAACTCCCAGTCGATGGGACAATTCACATATTAGGCTTTTATGATATGGGATAGTACTGGAAGTCTTAACAACAGCAATAAGATAAGAATCTATAAAAGCCAGCGACTGTAACACCATAATTACCGGAACAACCAGTTGCTATGACACCCACTGTGGCCAGTGAAATGGCCCAATCAGGGGGTGGGGCCGACAGGCCAACTTCCTGTGGCCCCTCCCCCCAGCCGGCCCACCCTGATCAGACTCTCCCACCCTGATCAAGGGTGGAGCCAGCCAGCCAAACACCCCCCTGCCCTCACCCTTCCCGCCCCCCCAGCCAGCCCCGCCCCACCACGATAGGCCTGAAGCCCCTCCCCTGGCCGGCCCAGCCCCTGATGGCACCCTCGACCCAAATAGGGGGTGGGGCCAGCCAGCCAACCTCCTGCAGTCCCTCCCCCTGTCCGGCCCCACTCCAGATCGACCCCCCCACCCCAATCGGGCAGGGCCAGCCGAACAACCACCCATGGCCCCTCCCCCAAGCTGCTAGCCCCCAATCGGCCAATCGCTCGCTGCCCCGCCCCACAGCCGGCCTGGCCCTGATTGGGCCCCAACTGGGGCAGGCCAGCCAGCCAACTTCCCACCATCTCCTCTTCCCAACAGGCCTAGCCCTGATCCACCCTGATTAGGGCCTGGTTGGTCTTACCCCACCCTGCGCGAATTCTTGCACTGGGCCTCTAGTCTATAATAATAAAAGCATAATATGCTAATTAGACCGGAAGACCTTCCAGACGAAGCCAGGGCTTTGAGGGAAGCCCGGGTCCCAGGTGCCAGAGGGAAGCCGGTGCCGGCAGCCGGGGGAAGGAAGGTCTACTCTTGCACAATTTTCGCTCATCAGGCCTCTAGTAAGACATAAAGGTATCCAAATTAGAAAAGAAGAAGTAAAATTATTTGCAGATGACATAATACTATATGGAGAGAATTCTAAAGATTCTACCAATTAATTGCTAGAAATGATGAGTAAATTCAGTAAAGTATCAAGATATAAAATAAATATTCAGAAATTAGTTTCATATTTATACACCAA
Source organism: Myotis lucifugus (assembly GCF_000147115.1). Classification (NCBI taxonomy): domain Eukaryota; kingdom Metazoa; phylum Chordata; class Mammalia; order Chiroptera; family Vespertilionidae; genus Myotis; species Myotis lucifugus. The sequence continues at coordinate 114,881 of NW_005871292.1, forward strand.
TAATGAACTATGAGAAAGAAAAACTATAAAAACAATTCATTCATAATTACAAAAATAGAAAATTAAATGCCCAGAAATAAATTTAACCAAGGAGGTAAAAGATTTGTACACAGGAATTTATGACATTAAAGGAAGAAATGAAAGAAGATACAAATAAATGGTAACATACCATGCTCATAGATAGAAAAAACTAACATCAGTAAAATTTCAATAATACCCATAGCAATCTATGGATTTACCCAATTTCAACCAAAATACCTTTGGTGTTTTTCACAGAATTAGAAAAATAATTCAAAAATTTACATGAAACCACAATTGACCCCAAATAGTCACAACAATCTTGAAAACGAAGAAAAAAGTTGGAGGTATGATGCTACCTGATATCAAACTAAATTACAAGGCTATTGTAATCCAAACAGAAAGGACACATATATCAATAGAACAAAATGGAGAATTTAAAATAAACCTAGGCCTATGTGAACAATTCATATAAATGATAGAAGAACATACAATGGAGTAAGACTCTTTAAAAATGGATATTGCCCTAACCAGTTTGGCCCAGTGGATAGAGCGTCAGCCTGCGGACTCAGGGGTCCCAGGTTCGATTCCAGTCAAGGGCATGTACTTTGGTTGTGGGCACATCCCCAGTAGGGAGTGTGCAGGAGGCAGCTGATCGATGTTTCTCTCTCATCGATGTTTCCAACTCTCTATCCCTCTCCCTTCCTCTCTGTAAAAAATCAATAAAATATATTTTAAAAAATGGATATTGGCAAAATTGGACAAATACATGAAACAAAATTAGATAACCTTCACATAACATATACAAGAATAAACTAAAAATGAATTAAAAGTTTAAATGTAAGACTCCAAACCATAAAACTAGAAGAAAACACAGGCAGCAAAATCTCGGACATTTCTTGTAGCAATATTTTTTCTGATATATCTCCTTGGACAAAAAAAAATAAAAGAAGAAAAAATAAATGGTACTACATCAAACTAAACAATTTTTGCACAGCAAAGGAAACCATCAACAAAATGAAAAGACAAACTACTGAATGTAAGAAGCTATTCACCAATGAAACATTGATACGGCATTAATAATAAATGAATAAATAAATAAATAAATAATATCTAAAATAATAAAGAACTTGGGGACAGCAAGATGGCTGCAGAGTAACTGGAGGTTATGTGCCCTTGCTCCCATCCAGGGACTGGATTTACAGCTAAAATATTGTGCAATCAACCTAAAAAAAAAACACACAAGAGAAGTGTGGCTGATTGGATATATTAATTTAAGGTGCACTGAAGAAACAACATAGAGACTGGTAAGAGGAGATGAGTTGTGGGAAAGGGGAGCCCCCTGGAGCAGGTGCTCACCTGAGAGGCTGAGTGATATTGGCTGCAAAGCTCCATCCCCTTGGGCACGTAGGATGTCTCAACTCCACGCAGGGATTCTAAACCCAGAGCCAAGTAGCCATGGGAAAGAAGAGCCAACAAAGCATCCAGGAGAGAGAACCAGGGAAATTCTGTCTGCCTGGGAAACTGGGACAGCACCTTCCCAGTGAAGGAGTGTTCTTATTATTAGCAGTGCCAGCCTGAGAAGTTTGCTCTGGGCTCCGACTACTGGAAAAGCTGTGCTGACATGTTTGGGTCCAACAGAGAGGCCACTGGGCAGTGCCCAGCAATGACTTTGAGGGATCCTCTACTTTCTTGAAGGCATTGTGAAGAGGACCAGTTAGTGACTTGGGGAAAAGGAAAAGGATTCTCCCACCTCAAATGCGGGACTGAAACCCACCCACCCCTGTGGAGCTTCTAGGAATGCTCATCCTGTGGGGTTAGCAGCATGGAGGAACAGGGCAAATAGGGAATTTGGGGGCCTCATTACAGAGAGTTGAGTGCACGAACAGAGCTGGGAATCTCAGCCCCTGCTTTGCTGAGACCAGCTGTACAGAGAGATCTGAGTTCAGCACCAGGCTGATTTCATAACCCCTCCTACTTGGACCAGTGGCAGGAGGGTTCCAGTTCTGTGCAGAAGTAGCATTTTTGGACTGCATTCCCTGGGAAGGCTTCTACTGGGGAGAGAGATGAGCAAGTGCTGGATTTTGTGACTGCATTTTGAGGAGGCTGCTCCAAGCTTCTGTGAATTCAGCCAAGTGGCCATGGGAGAGAGAGGTAAATCTTGTCTCCACCCAATGCAGACTGGGAACTCCACCCACAACAGGAGAGTATTTGGTTCAGCTTGGTGAAATCCTGGATCTCCCCACTGGGTGCACATTCTGTGGGGAATAGGAGAGCAGCTCAGAGCAGGTCATTCCAAGTGTGAGACACTCAGAGGCCCTGAAGGAAGTGCTTAGTCCCTCATATGGGTTGGGCCAGCAACATTCTCAACTGGAGACTCTTTTGATCAATTCCCCTGAACCCAAGTCAACTGAAACTGCTTCTGCAGAGAAGACTGCAGGCTGTACCCAACCTGAACCTGTAGCAGGCCATGGTATGGGGAACTAGAGTCTGACTTTGAAGCACAAACTAATTTCACCTCACTGAGTGCCTGACCCAACCCAAACTAGGCTCTCTTTGGAAGGCAGTGGAGGAAGAATAGGCAACCTCAGGGAGGAAGTAGAGTAGCTGACAGTAGAAGGCAGACCTCAGGATTCCTAAGACTGGGGACCAAATGTCTGCCCCAGCTCTAAGCTAAAAGAAGCTGACCAATTTACACAGATTTGTTCCTCCTATGAACACACAGGTCTAGCATATGCAGACACAATGAATACAGGGTGATAAAGGTTTAGCTCTATAGACACCCAGCCTGAAAAGTTAAAGCTTGTGCCAGTGAGCCCATCAAGACACCTCAAGACCACTTGCACAGCAGATTGCATACCATCGTTGGGGTTGAGCCTCATAGTCAACCAGCCTGAGGGTCAATCCCAACCTGAAAGAACAATCAGCAATCAAGACCCAATTACAAGAGGAGGGTCCAACAACCCACACAAGAAACATTCCAAAAGCACCCAGCTTAGGACATCAAGGAGATTTTACCACTGGGAGCCACAGAATACCTACAACAGAAGGTCACCCCACCAAGACTGGGAGTCATAGCAGTCCTTTCTAAAACATAGAAACAAGCATAAAGAGACACACAAAATGGGAAGACAAAGAAACAGGCCCCAAATGAAAGAACAGGAGGAAACTCCAGAAAAAGAGCTAAATGAAATGAAGGCAATCAATTTATCAGATAGAAAATTGAAAGTAATGCTTATAAGGATGCTCAAGGAACTTAGTGAAAGCAACAGCACCATGAAGAAAGATATAGAAATGATGAAATACAGAATATTCTGTAAGGAATTGTCAGTCAAATGGATGAGGCAAAGAATCAAATCAGTGAATTAGAAAACAAAATAGAAAAAAATCACAATCGGAGCAGCAAAAAGACATAATTAAAAAGCAGGAGGATAGTTTAAGGGACAACAGGAAATGTTACAACATCTGAGTTATGGAGGTAACAGGAAGAGAAGAAAGAAAGCAAGGGATAGAGAATGTGTTTAAAGAAATAATAAGAGAAAACTTCCCTAGCATGCTAAAAGAAAATGCCATACAAATTCAAGAAGCACAGAGAGTCTGAAGCAAGATAAACAGAATGATACCTACACCAAGACACATCATAATTAAAATAGCCAAGGAAAGAATTTTAAAGGCAAGAGAGAAACAGTTACCTTCAAGGAAGTTACAATAAGGCTGAGGCCAGAAGGGAGTGGCATGAAGTATTCAAAGTAATGAAAAGCAAGAATCTTCAACCAAGACTGCTCTATCCAGCAAGGCTATCGTTTAAAATCAACGGTGAAATAAAGAGCTCCCCAGAAAATAGAAGTCTAAATTAGTTTATTATCACCAAACTAGTTTTACAAAAAGTGCTAAAGGGATTGCTTTAAGAAAAAGAAATAGAATGAGAGAGGAGCATAGCATTAAAAAATGGAAATAAGTAAGTACCTATCAATTGTAACCTAAATGTAAATTGATTAAATACTCCCATCAAAAGCCATAGGGTGGCTGAATGGATAAGAAAGCAAAACCAATATATATGCTACGTACAAGAAACCCACCTCAGAACAAAAGATACACATAAGCTGAAAGTGAAAAGATGGAAAAAATATTCCATGCAAATGGAAATTTTAAAAAGCTTGAGAAACAATACTTATAACTGAAAAAATAGACTTTAAAACAAAGGCCATAAAAGACACAAAGAAAGTCACTACATAATAATAAAGGCCTTGATCTAAAAAGAGGATATAACCCTGATAAAAATATACACACCCAATTTAGGATCACCAATATATATGAAAAAAATTTGGTGGACTATAAGGGAGAGATCAACAGTCATAGTAGAAGACTTTAACACCCAACTGTCAACAATGGATATGTCTACCAGACAAAATATCAACAAGGAAACAGCAACCTTAAATGACATACTAGACCACATGGATTTAATTGATATCTACAGAACATTTAATCTGAAAGCAACAGAATATTCATTCTTCTCAAGTGCACATGGAACATTCTCAAAGATAGACAAAAGAAGTCTCACTACATTTAAGAAGATTGAAATCATTTTCCCTAACCACAACAATTTATTTACCTTCTATAATTCAAACTTTGTTGCCTTCAGTGGAGCTCAGAGCCAGCCAGGATGGGTGGGAAGCTTGGCTTCCTCCATCACTGGAGCAACCAAGCCTCCTGCTCACTCCAGCTCCATGGCTTCTGGCCGCCATCTTGGTTGGGTTAATTTGCATATAGTCACTCTGATTGGCTGGTGGGCGTGGCTTAAGGCATAGCGAAGGTACAATCAATTTGCATGTTTGTCTTTTATTACATTAGATGACATGATATTGTATGTAGAAAACCCTAAAGCAGTGCTTCTCAACCTTCCTAATGCCACAACCCTTTAATACAGTTCCTCATGTTGTGGTGACCCCCCAACCATAAAATTATTTTCGTTACTACTTCATAACAGTAATTTTGCTACTGTTATGAATCATCATGTAAATATCTGATATGCAGGATGTATTTTCATCGTTACAAATTGAACATAATTAAAGCATAGTGATTAATCACAAAAACAATATGTAATTATATATGTGTTTTCCGATGGTCTTAGGTGACCCCTGTGAAAGGGTCCTTCAACCCCCAAAGGGGTCGCGACCCACAGGTTGAGAACCACTGCCCTAAAGACTCCATCAAAAAAACTATCAGATTGAATAAATGAATTTGGCAAGGTTGCAGAATACAAAATCAACACCCAGAAATCAATGACATTTGTATACACAAATAAAGAATTACCAGAAAGAGAAACAAACAAAAACAACCCCATTTACTATTTCAAAAAAATAATAATAATAAGGTACCTAGGAATAAATTTTTAAAAAGAGATAAAAGACCTGTACTCAGATAAATATATGACATTAGATTAAAAAAAATTAAGGGAAACACAAACAAGTCAAAGAATATACCATGTTCATGGATTGGAAGAATTAACTTCATTAAAATGTCCATACTACTTAAAGCAATCTAATCCAATGTAATTCCTATTAAAATACCAATGGTATATTTCATATAACTAGAAACAATATTCAAAAAACTTATATGGAACCAAAAAAGATCCCAATAACCTCAATAATCGTGAGAAGAAAGAACAAAGTTAGAGGTATCACAATACCAAATATCAATCTATACTACAATGTCATAGTAATAAAAACAGCCTGGTACTGGCATAAGAACAGGCATATAGACCAATGGAACACAACAAAAAGCCCAGACATCAACCCACACCTCTATGATCAATTAATATATGACAAAGGAGGCAAGAACATCCAATAGAATAAAAACAACCTGTTAAATAAATGGTATTTGGAAAATTAGATAGGTATGTGTAAAAAATAAAATTAGGCCATAATTGACACCACACACAATAATTAACTCAAAATGGATAAAATACTTAAAGAAAGCTGCAAACCATAAAAATCCTAGAAGAAAACATAGGCAGCAAAATCTCAGACATCTCTTGCAGCAATATTTTTGCTATATGATTCTGAGAGCAAGGAAAACACAGGAAAAGATAAAGAAGTTTTACTACATCAAGATAAAAAGCTTCTCCACAGCAAAAGAAATCATCAACACAATGAAATGAGCCCTAGCTGGTTTGGCTCTGTGGATAGAGAGTCAGCCTGTGGATTGAAGGCTCCGGGTTCAATTCCAGTCAAAGGCACATGCCCTGGTTGCGGGCTTGGTCCCCAATGTGGGGCTTGCAGGAGACAGCTGATCAATGATTCTCTCTCATCATTGATGTTTCTATCTTTCTCTCCCTTCCCTTCCTCTATGAAATCAATAAAAAATATTTTTTAAAAAAAGAAAAGAGAACCCACTGTATGGGTGAACATATTTACTAATGATACAAATGATAAGGGGTTAATTTCCAAAATATATTAAAAAATTGTACAACTCAACACAAGAAAGACAAGTAATCCAATTAAAAGTGGGCAAAATACCTGAGTAAACACTTCTTCAAAGATGACATAAAGATGGCCAATAGACATGAAAAAATGCTCAAGGTCAATCATCAGAGTGATACAAATAAAAACGACAATGTGGTATTAACTCACACCTGTCAGAATGGGTACTATCAATAAATCAATAAACAGCAAGTGCTGGTGAGGATGTGGAGAAAAGGGTACACTAGTTCACTGCTGATGGGAATGCAGATTGGTGCAGCCACTATGGAAAACAGTGTGGAGTTTCCGCAAAAAATTAAAAATGAAACTTCCATTTGACCCAGTGATACCACTTCTGGGAATATATCCTAAACACACCAAAACACGAATCAGAAAGAATATATGCACCCCTATGTTCATAGCAGCATTATTTATAATAGCTAAGATTTAGAAACAGTGCCCATCTGTAGATGAATGGATAAAAAAGCTCTGGGACATTTACACTATGGAATACTATATAGCTGTAAAAAAAAGAGGGAAATTTTACTCTTTGGTACAGCATGGATGGACCTGGAAAATATCATGCTAAGTGAAATAAGCCAAACTGAGAAAGACAAATATCACATAATCTTACTTAGTTGTGGAATCTAATGAACAAAATTAATTGACCAACAAAATAAGACCTGAAGCAGGGAGGCATGGAACAAATTGACATGCCTTGATGTAGGGTTGGGGGGAACAAGAAGAGAGAAACCAAAGAACTTATATACTTACTAGAGGCCTGGTGCACAAAATTCATGCACAGGGGTTTGTCCCTCAGCCCAGCCTGCACCCTCTCCAATCTAGGACCCCTTGCGGGACATCCCTCTCACAATCTGGGACTGATGGCTCCTAACCGCTCACCTGCCAGCTTGCCTGATTGCCTCTAACCGCTTCTGCCTGCCTGCTTAATCACCCCTGACTGCCCTCTCCTGCCGGCCTGATCACCCCCAACTGCCCTCCCCTGCTGGCCTGATCACTCCCAACTGCCCACCCCTGCCAGCCTGATCGTCCACAACTGCCCTCCCCTGCCAATCTGATCACCCCCAACTGCCCTCCCCTGCCGCAACCCGCCTCCTTCGCTGGGACCCACCTCCTCCGTGCTGCGTGGAGCCGCAGGACCCCCAGGCCTCACTGTGCAGAGCAGCCGCCAGTCCCCACCTCTACTGTGCACGTGGCCATCTTGTGGTGGCCATCTTGCGGTAGCCATCTTGTGATGACATCGTGCGTGAGGACCACCTAGGCTTTTATTAGTATAGATATGCATAGCCCATGGACATGGGCAATAGGATGGTGAAGACCTAAGGAAAGGGGGAGGAAATGGGAGATACCTGTAATACTATCAAGAATAAAAATATATTTAAAAATATAAATAAAAAAAAGGCAACAAGTAACACTAAAAGGGCAGGAGGTAGGAGAGAGCGAGTCATTCATCATTGAGATATGTTGAAGGTCAGACCAATATTGCATCTTGGAGTCAAACAGCAAATAGATCCCACAAAGAAAATTAACTTTGGATTTCTTTTCAATTGTGTATTATCGCTCTTGTACAGTATCTTCAATTAGTTGTTAGAAAGAAGCATTATTAAAAGTGCTTTATCTTTAAAAAAAAAAAGCTATGATACATTTACACAATGGAATACTATGTGGCCGTAAAAAAGAAAGAACCTTTACCCTTTGCAACAGAATGGATGGACCTGGAGGGTATTATGCTAAGTGAAATAAGCAGTCAGAGAAAGTTAAATCCCATGTGATCTCAATAATACGTGGAATCTAATGAACAAAATAAACTGACAAACAAAATGGAACCAGAAGCAGGAATACATTGAACAGACTGGCTGGTGCCAGACTGGAGGAGTGTGGGGTTGACTGGATAAAGAAGGTGAAAGGATTAGCTAAACAACAAATATGTATACCTTATGGACATAAACAATAATTTGATGGTGAAGGGAGGAGGAGGTGGTGGTAGGTGGAGGTGGGAAAAGGGCAAGGAAAATGGGAACACCATTTTTAATTATGTCAACATTAAACATTTTTATTTTAAAAAGGTATTGATTAAATGAAAAACATAATAAAATAATAAACAACTTATAGAACTCAAGACCCCAAAACATGCAATTTAAAAGTGGGCAGTGGACCTGAATAGACAGTTCTCCAAAGGGGGACATACAGATGGCCAATAAACAAATGTAAAGATGTTCAATATCAGTAATCATCAAAGAAATGCAAAATAAAACCACAGTGAGATATCACCTCACACCTGTCAAGATGGCTTTCATTAGTAAATCAATAAACAACAAGTGTTGGCACGAGTTGGAGGAAAAGGAACTCCTGTGCCTTTTGGTGTAGCCACTATGAAAAACAAAATGGTGGTTACCCTCAAAGTTAAAAATGGAACTGCCTTATGACGTTACAATTCCAATTCTGGATATATATTTGGAGAAAACCAAAATAGTATTTCCACTGGTACTCAATTTTATTCTCAAAAAATTCTAGCTACTGCAATAAGAAATGTAAAAATAAATAATATAAAATTGAGGCAACTTATTTCTATTTGCAGATGCCATGACTACATGGCAGAAAATATAAAAGACTATAAAGAGAAGAAAAGAATAAAAATATTTTATAATATTGAAAACAAAAACTATATATAAATTGGAAATATTAACAAAAACGATTGACACCTTAACAGTTATACAGAAGCCACTTTGAAAGAAAATATGTACAACATTTATAAATGTGTAATAACTAGAACTATCAATACCTGGATTATTTTTTAAATCTTGGAAAATTAATGAGTTACCCCAAAAGAACTAGAGTAAATGCATGAATGAAAAAAACACTGTAAGAAAAACATGACTGGCCAATAAATGTGTATGACAAAACAGATGCTCAACACACTTGTAAACAGGAAATTAAATATTGAAACCTATAGCAGAAATAGGGAAATTCACATTAAATAATTGAAAAGATTCAAAATTGGTGCAATAATGAAACAACAATCTGGTAATATGTGTAATTAAAATTATATATAGCCTACAGTGAATAATTTTACTTCTAGATATGTATCTTAGAGATTCTTCACTCTAAAGAAATACAAAAATACACAGGGTATTCAATATAGCATTTTTATTATAATAAAATCATTTATATCCTAATAACTATTTAATACAAGATTTAAGCATGTTTAATAGATACATATCAATGACCAGCCTGACATTTTTTCCATCTATATCAAAGCACTAACCCTCTATTTAAGCAGGAATCTGCTTTCAGAGTATGAAGGGGTAAGTCCTTCCTTACCCCTTTCCAACACAATCTACTCACCATAGTGTCTGAAATGACACCCTTGAAGACATTCACAACTATGGTTATGGCAGCATCTAACAAAGTGGCTCACATTGAGAATTTTATAATGAAACTACAGGCCCGGTGCACAAAAATTTGTGCACTCGGGGGGGAGGGGGAGTCCCCCAGCCCGGCCTGTGCCCTCTCGCAGTCTGGGACCCCTCGGGAGATAATGACCTGCTGGCTTAGGCCTGCTCCTGGATGGCAGAGGGTACGCCCAATCCCTAGGTGCAGCCCCTGGTCAGGCTCAGAGTAGGGCCGATTGGGGAGTTGGGGCGCCACCCCTTGTCATGCACAGAGCAGGGCGGATCGGGAGGTTGCGATGCCACCCTCAGTCACGCTCAGGGTAGGGCCGATTGGGGGGTTGGGGCACTGCCCCCTGTCACACTCAAGGCAGGGTCGATGGGGAGGTTGCAGCGCCACCCCCTGTCACGCACAGAGCAGGGCCAATCACGGGGTTAGGGCGCTGCCCCCTGTCACTCACAGAGCAGGGCCCATCAGGGGGGTTGGGGCTCCGTACCCTGTCACACACAGAGCAGGGTTGATCAGGGGGTTGGGGAGCTCCCCCCTGCCACGCACAGAGTAGGGCCCATCAGGGGGTTGAGGAGCTCCCCCCTGTCATGCACAGAGCAGGGCCGATAAGGGGGTTGAGGAGCTCCCCCCTGTCACTCACAGAGTAGGGCCGATAGGGGAGTTGGGGCGCCGCCACTGTCACACTCAGGGCAGGGCCGATGGGGAGGTTATGGCTCTACCCCGTCACACACAGAGCAGGGCCCGTGGGGGGGGGAGGGTTGGGGCGCTGCACCCTGTCACACACAGAGCAGGGCCAATCAGGGGGTTGGGGCGCCGCCACTGTCACACACAGAGCTGCAGGGCCATTAGGGGGTTGGGGAGCTCCCCCCTATCAGGCACAGAGCAGGGCTGATCAGGGGGTTGGGGCGCCTTCCCCTGTCATGAACAAAGCAGGGCAGATAGGGAGGTTGTGGCCCCGGCCCCTGTCACACACAGAGCCGCAGGGCGATCAGGGGGTTTGGGCGCTGCCCCCTGTCACGCTGATCCCGGTGCCGGGAGCCTCACTGCTCCGCTGATCCCGGTGCCAGGAGGCATATTACCCTTTGGGGGCCGGCTGGTTTGCCCTGAAGGGTGTCCTGGATCAGGGTGGGGGTCCCCACTGGGGTGCCTGGCCAGTCTGGCTAAGGGGCTGAGGGCCGTTTTCAGGCTGGCGGGTGACTGAAGCTCCCAACTGCTCCTTTTTTTCTTTTTTTTTTTTTTTATTCTGGGCCAGCTTTAGCTCTGAGGCCTTGCTGCTGAAAGCAGGTTTCTGGCCTTTACCTTCTGTATTTGATACAATGTTGCGGTCCGGCTGGCTGAAGCCCGGCTGACTAAAAGCTGGTTTCTGGGGTTTTGTTTAGCTTCTATATTTGCAACATAGTTGCTTAGAGTTGCAGCTGAGAGGCCGGCAAGTCAGGCGGGGAACATTGGAGTCTGCCATCACTGGAGCAAGCAAGCCTCCCTGTTCGCTTCAGTGCATGGCTGCTGGCCGCCATCTTGGCTGACAGTTAATTTGCATAAGGATATGCTGATTAGCCAATGGGAAGGGTAGCGGTCGTACGCTAATTACCATGTTTCTCTTTTATTAGTGTAGATAAGTTTGACATATGCTGTGCTAAATAAAAATTTCTCTATTACATCTTTTGGCAAGATGATAGTGTAACTCAGTGGTCGGCAAACTCATTAGTCAACAGAGCCAAATATCAACAGTACAACAATTAAAATTTCTTTTGAGAGCCAAATTTTTTAAACTTAAACTATATAGGTAGGTACATTGTTATTAACTTAATTAGGGTACTCCTAAGCTGGCCTTTGCTAAAAACGTCCTCAATCTGATTGAGGTACGTTCGCTGAGGTCGACCCCTTCCAACTCTCCCATCCACACTTGTCTTTTATACTTGTTTCGTCTGTCTCCTTTCATTCACCCTCTCTATATGTCCAAATCATCTCAACATACCTTTCTCAATCCTCGACACTACATCTTCTTTCACTCCACAACATTCCCTAAAATTAACTTAATAAACTTTACTTAACGTTTTAAGTCAACTTCGCACTGTACATGTGTGCCCACATGTGGTATTTTATGGAAGAGCCACACTCAAGGGGCCAAAGAGCCGCATGTGGCTTTCGAGTCATGGTTTGCGGACCACTAGTGTAACTGGATTTACCCCAAAATAGATATTTTTTCCGCTCTGCTTCATTTACACTTTTCCCAAAAAAACCCTTTACTTCAAATATCACCAAAGACTAGTATTTTTGTAATACTGGTTTAGTGGTGATGAACTCCTTTAGCATTTCTTCTTCTTTTTTAGGGGGGAGGGGGTTGTCTGGGAAGCTCTTTATTTTGCCTTCAATTTTAAATGATAGCCTTTGTCAATCAAGTAGTCTTGGTTGCAGGTCCTTGTTTTTATTCATTTTGAATACTTCATGACAATCCCTTCTGGCCTGAAGTGCTTCTGTTGAGAAATCAGCTGATAGCCTTATGGAAACTCTCTTGAAGGTAACTAACTGTCTCTCTTGCTGCTGTTAAAATTCTCTCTTTACCTTTAACCTTTGCCATTTTTAAAAATATATATTTTATTGATTTTTTACAGAGAGGAAGGGAGAGGGATAGAGAATTAGAAACATCAATGAGAGAGAAACATCAATCAGCTGCCTCCTGCACACCCCCTACTGGGGATGTGTCCACAACCAAGGTACATGCCCTTGACCAGAATCAAACCTGGGACCCTTCAGTCCTCAGGTCAACACTCTATCCACTGAGCCAAACTGGTTAGGGCTAACTTTTGCCATTTTAATGGTAATGTATTTGGTGTGAGTCTCTCTGGGTTCATCTTGATTGAAACTCTGCTTCCTGAACTTGTGTGACTCTTTCCATCACCAGATTAAGGAAGTTTTTGCCATTATTTCTTCAGACAAGTTATCTATCCCTTGCTCACTCTCTTCTCATTCTGGTATCCCTATGATGTGGATATTGTCTATTCAGGTCCACTGCCCATTTTTAAATTGTATGTGGATATTTATGTTGTCCCAGAGACTTCATAGATGTTCCTCATTTCTATTAATTATCTTTTATTTTTGATGATCTGTCTGCTTGGGTGCTTACTATTATCTTGTTCTCTAGTTTACTGATTCGATCCTCTGCTTCATCTAACCTGTTGTTGATTCCTTCTAGTGTATTCTTCAGATATTATATTCTTCATTTCTGACTGGTTCTTTTTTATGGTTTCTAAGTCCTTTTTAATGCCTACTATCTCTTTAAATTCTCACTGAGATTATCCATTCTTCCTCTAAGGTCCTTGAGCATCTTTATAACCATTGTTTTAAACCCGGGATCTAATATTTTTGTTGCTTCCATTTCATTTAATTATTTTTCTTGTTCTTTTGTTTGGGGTACTTTTCTTTGTCTTCCTATTTATTCTCTGAGTGTTAGGTAGATCTGCCATGATTCCCAAACTTGTTATGATGGTTTTATAATGAAGATGTCTTGTTGGGCTCAGTTCCACAACCTGCATATCACCTGATCCCATGCTTCAGGACTGTTTCTTAGGGGTTATGTGCACCCCTGTAGTTGAGTCTTGAATGCTATTGGCCCTTTTGTGGGTGGAGTTAACTCTTCAGGCTGGGTGAATATATGGATAAACCTCCATAACCTATGAGATGCCATGCAAGGGCTGCCCCCCTCCCTGAGGCAGAATTGTTCCTAGCAGAGCCTAGTGCATGCTGGAATCCACATTTACGTGTGCCGCTTGTGTGGTTAGTTGGGTTGAGGTCTAGTGTTGTCCGAAGTCTATCACTGGTTGTGTGAGTTCTGGGTCCACTTGAGTAGGGTTCAAGTACAGGTCAGTGTAAGCATTGTGTGTAATTGGCCTTGGGCTATCTGGAGCAACCATATTGTTTACTGTTGGTGTCTGCCTCTACTGGACCTGGGTGTACATGGGAAGGGCCATCTGTATTAATGGGTTGGCTTCCTCTAGCTTAGAAGCTGGGAGCAGACCTGTTAAAGGGCTGAGGCTCCCTGAGGTCTGCTGCTACCTGGGAGCTGCTCCATCTCCCCCTGAGGTTGCCTGGTCTTCCTCCAGAGCCTACCAAAGAAAAACTATAGGATGAGCTCTGGCTAGTTAGGATCCACATCCCCTTCCACAGATTGAGAGCTCAATAGGGTGGGCCAACAGAGTCAGTAGGACAGAGCTGGTGGGCTTGCAGGCACCATCCCCAAGAGACTGTTTGGATCAGCTCTGCCAAGTCTTGATACCTCTGCTGGATGTAGTTCCATGCAGAACTACAGAAGGGAGAGCAGCTCAGAGTGAGGACATTCTAAAGTGTGAGACCCTCGGAAGCTATTGTCTGGGACTGGGACAAAGGTTTAGCCTCTTCCTACAGGCTGGCCAGCAACATCCCCAATAGAAAACAGTTTTGACCAATCCCCTGAGCCCAGAATAGCTGAGTTTTCTCCTGCAGAGGGGATGGTTTGCTGTACCCAAACTGAACTGCAGTGAGACCCCCTAGGGAGAACCAGATTTGGAGACTCTGAGAGTTTGAGTGCTTTAGCTTTAAACAAGGCCACTTTCCCCTCATTAAGTGCCTGACCCCATGATCCGCAAGTAGGAGAACCACTAGAATTTTTATAAACCAATAATGAGCTATCAGAAAGAGAAATTAAGAAAACCCAGCCCTGGCCAGTTTGGCTCAGTGATAAGAGTGTTAACTCATGGACCAAAGGATTACGGGTTTGACACCCAGTCAAGGGCCTGAACCTCGGTTGCTGGTTCCATCCCTAGCCCGTTGGGGTGTGTGCAGGAGGCAACCAGTCCATATGTCTCTTTCACATCAATGTTTCTCTCTCTCTTCCCCTCCTACCTCCCCTTCACTCTTTTTAAAATGTTGATTCTTGATTGCTATTGGCCCTTTGGACAATATATCCTATGGTGAAGATTTTTTTAAAATCCCATTTAAAATTGCATCAAAAATAAAATATCTAGAAATAAATCTAATCAAGGAGGGAAAAGACCTGTACTCAGAAAAAGATAAGACATTGAAGAAAGTAACTGGAAAATATACAAATAAATGGGAGCACATAGTGTGTTCATGAATAGAAAAAATTAACATTGCTACAATGTCCATACAATCCAAAGCAAGCTACACATTCAACGCAATTCCTATCAAGATATGAATGGCATAGTTCACAGAACTAGAATAAATAATCCTAAAATTTATACGGAACCACAAAAGGCCCTGAATAGCCAAGATAATCTTGAGATAGAACAAAGTTGAAGGGATCGCACTACCAGGTATCAAGGTTAGAATAATCAAAACAGCATGTTACTGGCATAAAAACAGATACATAGGTCAATGGAACAGATTAAAGACCCCAGAAATTAATTGCCGCCTACATAGTCAATTAATTTCTGACAAAGGAGGCAAAAATATACAATGTGGTAAAGACAATCTCTTCAATAATAGTGTTGGGAAAACTGAATTATTACATGCAAAAAGAAAAAAAACAAGACTACTTTCATACACCATTTACAAGAATAAGCTCAAACTGGATTAAAAACTTAAATGTAAGACCCAAACCATAAAACTTCTAGAGGAAAGCATAGGTAGTAAACTCTGACTTGCTCTTAGTAATAATTTGTGTGTGTAGGTCTCCTCAGGCAAAGGAAACAAAAGAAAAAAAAAAGGGGGGGGGACTACAAAACTAAAATTTTTTGCACAGAAAACCATCAATAAAACAAAAAGACAAACTACCAATTGGGAAAAGTAATATTCCAATTACACATTGGATAGGGGCTGATATCCCAAATATATAAGGAACAAGACAATCTAATCTTAAAATAGGCAGATGATCTGAATAGACATTTTTTAAAGAGGACATTCAGATGGCTAGTAGACATATGAAAAGATGCACAAAGTCACCTATCATCAGAGAAAAAAAGTTAAAACCACAATGAGATATCACTTCAAACTTGTCAAAATGTCATCATCAATAAATCAACAAACAGTAAGTGTTGGTAAGGATGTGGAGAAAAAAGAAGCCTCATGCACTGTTTGTGAAAATTCAAATTGGTGCAGCCATTATGGAAAACAGTATGGAGGCTCCTCAAAACAGTAAAAATATAATTACCATATGACCCAGCAATCTCACTTCTGGGTATTTAATTCAAAGAAATCCAATACACTGATTTGAAAAGATATATGTACCCGTATGTTCATTGCAGCATTATTTACAATAGCCAAGATATGGAAGCAACCTAACTTCCATCAGTAGACAAATGGATAAAGAAGTGGATAGCCCTAGCCAGTTTGGCTCAGTGGATAGAGCGTCAGCCCACAACTGAAGGGTCCCAGGTTCTATTCCAGTTAAGGGCATGTACATTGATTGCAGACTTGATTCTCCAGCCCTGGTTGGGGCACATGTGGGAAGCAACCAATCAATTTGTAACACTCTCACATCAATGTTTCTCTCTGTCTCACCCCCTCCCTTCCACTCTCTCTAAAAATCAATGGAAAAATATCCTCAGGTGAAGACTAACAGTAAATTATAAATAAATAAATAGATAGATAGATAGATAGATAAATAGATAGATAGATGATGATAGATAGATGATAGATGATAGATAGATAGATAGATAGATAGTAGCATGTCTTTAAAAAATGTGGTACATATATACAATGAAATATTACTCTGCCAGAAAGAATGAGATCTTGCCATCTGCAACAACATGGATGGACCTAGAAGGTATTATGCTAAGTGAAATAAGTCAGGTAGAGAAAGACAAATACCATATGATTTCACTTATATGTGAAATATAAAAGACAAAAATAAATAAACAAACAAAACAGAAATGAGCTCATACATACAGAGGACTGATGATTGCCAGATGGGAGGGGGTTGGGAGGCTAGATGAAAAAATGAAGGGAAAAAGTACAAATTGGCAGTTAACAAAAGGTAACAGGGCTCTAAAGTACAGCATAGAAAATATAGTCAGGAGAGGTGGGAAGATGGCTGCCAATGGGAAGGCAGACTGCAAGATAGTGTGAGATGGAGAGAACAAAAGGAGAATGTGTGGACATACGGGGAGTGTATATTTGTAGGTGAGGGACAGCTATACTCCAAGGGACTGTTGGGGACTGCTGGACCGGGCTCCCCTGACCAGGGCAGCCTCCACTGCTGCTGAAATCTCTCCCAGAGCGACCAGCTCTGCTGCAGAGACCGCGCCATCTTGAAGGGGAGAGTGGCTGTTATCAGAGACCTATACATCCCGGGAATCTACAACAACAACACCCCCAGGGAACAGCTGTGAACCCAGGAACACCAATCTCTAGCAGCGTGAATACGCGGACTCGGAGGGACTCTCCACCTTCTCAAGGAAAGGTCATTTCGCCTGTGAAAAGGTGGGGTCTGCGATCCAGGCAGGAGAGAGAAATGCGCCGATGGGATCTAGAGGTTCGGGGAAGTCTGCGCCCCACAAAACCCGAGGCCGTTAGGGCTAGTGTGAACCACGAATGTGGAAGGGGACCCGCAGGGCTACTGGCAGAGGGGAACTTTAATAATCAACCCAAAGCAGGACTGGACGCAAAAAAGCACCCTGAAATTTTTACCAGTAAACCGGCTGCTTAGTGCCAGGGGAAAAAAGGCGCGCGCCCAGTCTCAGAGGGTAAAAGTTGCGAGTTCGTGCACTTACTCTGGCTCTTTTTTTCTCTTTAAATTCTTGCTTTTGATTACAAAGCCCAGTACATAGGATCACCCAATTGGGAACACTCTGGGAGACTGCAGGAGAGAGTTATCTCTGTGGAACCTGGGGATGGGAGTGGGGAGTGACTACCGGAGAACCAGCTCTAGGGCAGTCCATTCTCCCAAACCAGTATTAAGTGCAACAGGGAAAACAAAAGCTAAATACTGGCTAGAGAGGACTTATAGCCCTGGAAGTTAATCCAGAAACACTGCCACCCAGGGGTTGAATCACAAATTGACCCTTGTGTAAACACAAATAAAGGAATCTGAAACACAAAGAAATACTGCCTGCTTGAAAATCAGGACTGTGGCTTACAATACAGAGGAGCAGTGGAACGCAGGGAACCTCAGTAGTGTCCTGACTACCTACAGGAAACAGGCGTGACAAAAGAGGAAGTGAATGACTTTCACTACTGCTCATTTTTATTTTTTCATCTTTTACTTAAGAAACTAATTTTTTTCTTTTTTCCTCACTTGATTTTACCTTTTTAATTATTATATTTTTATTTTTAATCAGTATTATTGGACTACTATTTTATCTTTTTTTAAAAAGTATCATTTTATTTTCTCTTTATTTTATTTTGGAATTAGTGTTCTACATTCTATTTTCATTTTTCCTTTAGCATCATTTTACTCTATCTCAACTTTACCTTTATGCCAACACTCTCTTCCTCACTTTTCCCATTTTGTTGTTCTGTTTCTCTTACCCTAGTCCTGCTTTAGATTTTACATATTCCTTCCTTTTACTCCCATTAAAAAAATCACCCTACTTATATATCTCATTTCCAATCCCCAGCTCTAAGTCCATACACAACTCTCTCTTCTCGTTCTTCACTATCCAAAATTTTTTCTTTTTTCTCTCTTCTGTTTTTTTTTTTGCTGTTTTTGTTACTGTGTTATTGTTTTGTTATAGGTTTTTGTATTTTATTTTGTTTTTGTTTTTTGCTTGCTTTAACTCTGTCCTACTGATGCTTGCTTGATTGTTGATTAGATTGTTTGTGGGGGTTTTTTTGTGCTTGTTGGTGAGATTGTTTCTCTCTTTTTTTTGTTTCTGTTTATTTTTTGCTTCTGTTTTTCCCCCCTCACTTGCTTTTAGTTGTTTTTTTGGTTTGAATACATCTCTAGGTGTTTGTTGTTTGCATTTTTGGATTAGTGGTTGTTCTATTGGAGTATTCTCCCCACATAAATAGTTTCCTCCCCTTTTTTGTTACTCTCTTTTCTCTCTTACTTTCTTTCTTTTTCTCAATACCATTTTTTCACTCCTTTTTTTTTCTTATCCTCTAATTCTCTTTTCTCTGGTGGTCACAGTTATTTGAGGTTATTAGTATCTTGAATACATTTGTGTTCAGTGCCTTGTGCGTTGGGCCTTGTTGTGTTGTATTTTGTGCCTTTAAATCAACGCAGGAGAGAGAGAGCTACAAAACGAGACACCAGGAGAAGAGAGATCATAGGGAGACAAAGAAACAGCCCACATATGAAAGAAAAGCAGGCATCACCAGAAAAGGAAGTAAACGAGATGGAGGCAAGCAACCTGTCAGAGAAAGAATTCAGAGAAATGGTCATAAAGTGGATGAAAAAAATGGAAGAGAAATTCAACAATATGTGTAAGAACCAAAAGGAAATGAAGAGGAACCAAGAAGAAATGAAAAATGATATCACTGCGTAAAGCATCAACAGTAGACTAGAAGAAGTGGAGGACCGCATCAGTGAGCTAGAAGACAAGGTAGGAAAAAATACCCAAGCAGAGCAGCTTCTAGAAAAAAAAAATTAAAAAGCAGGAGGAGAGCCTAAGAGAACTTTGGGACAACACGAGATGAAACAACATCCACATAATAGGGGTGCCAGAAGGAGAGGAAACTGAGCAAGGAATAGAAAACCTGTTTGAAGAAATAATGACAGAAAACTTCCCTGATATAGGGAAGAAAAAATTCACACAAATCCAAGAAGCTCACAGAGTCCCAAACAAAATGACCAACACCAAGGCACACTATAATTAAATTGGCAAACACCAACGACAAAGAAAGAATCTTAAAAGCAGCCAGAAAGAGACAGAAAGTTACCTACAAAGGATCCCCCATCAGTCTGGCGACTGATTTCTCAACAGAAACACATCAGGTCAGAAGGGAATGGAATGAAATATACAAAGTCATGCAAAGGAAGGGTCTGAATCCAAGAATACTGTACCCAGCAAAGCTATTAATAAAAATTGAGGGTGAAATCAGGAGCTTCACAGTCAAAAAAAGGACTAAGGGAGTTTATTACCACCAAACCAGCAATGCAAGAAATGTTAAAGGGTATGCTGTAAAAAAAAGAAATAGGAAGCG
Source organism: Myotis lucifugus (assembly GCF_000147115.1). Classification (NCBI taxonomy): domain Eukaryota; kingdom Metazoa; phylum Chordata; class Mammalia; order Chiroptera; family Vespertilionidae; genus Myotis; species Myotis lucifugus. The sequence goes on from NW_005871292.1 coordinate 134,860, forward strand.
AAGAAGGAACACAGGCGCAAAGAATACAAATGGTGACAAACATGTACCTATCAATAATAACTTTAAATGTAAATGGATTTAATGCCCCAATCAAAAGTCATAGGATAGCTGAGCAGATAAGAAAACATGACCCATATATCTGCTATCAACAGGAAACCTACCTCAGAAAAAAAATGCACACAGACTGATGGTGAAGGGATGGACAAAGGTTTTTCAGGCGACTGGAAATGAAAAAAAAAACTGGGGTAGCAATACTTATATCTGACAAATTAGATCTCAAAGTGAAGGACATAAAAAGAGATAAGGAAGGCCAATTCATAATAATAAAGGGAGCAATCCAACAAGAAGAAATGACTCTAGTAAACATATATGCACCCAATACAGGAGCACCCAAATACATTAAAAAAAAAACTTCTGGAGGAGATCAAGGGAGAGATTGACAGCAATACAATCATAGTAGGGGACTTTAACACCCCATTATCACCATTGGACAAATCCTCTAAACAAAAAATGAGCAAAGAAACATCAATCCTAAATGACTCACTAGATCAGATGGAATTAATTGACATCTTCAGAACATTTCACCACAAAGCCTCAGATTATACATTCTTCTCAAGTGCACATGGGTCATTTTCAAAGATAGAGCACATATTGGGACACAGGGAAAGTCTCTTCAAATTCAAGAGGATAGAAATCATATCAAGCATCTTCTCAGATCGCAATGGCATAAAACTAGAAATCAACTACAATAAAAACAATAAAAAAAATCAAACACCTGGAAGCTAAATAGAATGCTATTAAACAATGAATGGTTTACCAGAGAGATCAAAGAAGAAATAAAAAGCATCATGGCAACAAACGACAATGAAAATACAACAATTCAAAATCTATGGTACACAGTGAAAGCAGTCTTGAGAGGGAAGTTCATAGCTCTACAAGCCCACCACACTAAAAAACAAGAAACAATGGTATTAAATTACCTAACCTGACAACTCAAAAAGTTAGAAAGAGAGCAACAAGAAAAGCCCAGCATAAGCAGAAGGAAGGAAATAATAAAGATCAGAGCAGATATAAATGACATAGAGCCCAAAAAGACAATACACATGATCAATGAAACCAAGAGCTGGTTCTTTGAAAGGATAAACAAGATTGATGAACCTCTAGCCAGGCTCACCAAGGAGGAAAGAAAGAGGACCCAAATAAACAAAATCAGAAATGAAAGAGGTGAAACAACAACCGATCCCACAGAAATACAAATAATTATGAAAAAATACTATGAACAACTCTATTCCAAAAAAAGGACAACCTAGTCCTAGACGAAATGGACATATTCTTAGAAAAATACAAGCTCCCAAAACTCAACCAAGAAGAATCAAAAAACCTGAATAGGCCTATAACTACTGAACAAATTGACACAGCGATCAAAACTCTTCCAGCAAACAAAAGCCCTGGTCTGGACAGCTTTACACGGGAATTTTACCAAGCATTCAAAGAACTAAAACCTATCCTCCTCAGACTATTCCAAAAAATTCAAGAGGAAGGCACACTTCCAAGCTCTTTCTATGACTCCAGCATCACCCTAATTTCAAAACCAGATAAAGACACCACAAAAAAGAGAACTACAGGCCAATATCCTTGTTGAACATAGATGCTAAAATCCTCAACAAAATTCTAGCAAATCGGATTCAGCAATACATTAGAAAGATCATACACCATGACCAAGTCGGAATTATTCCAGGAATGCAAGGATGGTACAATATCTACAAATCAATAAATGTGATACATCACATAAACAAACTGAGAGACAAAAATCACATAATCATATCAATTGATGCAGAAAAAGCATTTGACAAAATCCAACACCCTTTCTTGATAAAAACTCTCAGCAAAGTGGGAATAGAGGGATCATACCTCAACATAATAAAAGCCCTATATGACAAACCTACAGCCAACATCATACTCAATGGGCAAAAACTAAAACCATTTCCCCTAAGAACAGGAACAAGACAAGAAAGCCCACTTTCACCACTCCTGTTTGACATAGTACTAGAAGTACTAGCCATAGTGATCAGACAAGAAGAAGAAATAAAAGGCATCCAAATTGGAAATGAAGAAGTAAAACTATCCTTATTTGCAGATGACATGATACTATACATAGAAAACCCCAAAGACTCCATCAAAACACTACTAGACCTAATAAATGAAATTGGCAATGTAGCAGGATTCAAAATTAACTCCCAGAAATCTATGGCCTTTTTTTACACCAATAATGAACTCACAGAAAGAGAAATGAAAAAACAATCCCATTTACCATTGCACCAAATAAACTAAGATACCTAGGAATAAACTTAACCAAGAACGTAAAAGACCTGTACTCGGAAAACTACAGAACATTGAAAAAAGAGATAGAGGAAGATGTACACAAATGGAAGAACATACCATGTTCATGGATTGGTACAATCAACATAATCAAAATGTCCATACTAACTAAAGCAATCTATAAATTCAATGCAATACCTATTAAAATACCAACGGCATATTTCAAAGATCTAGAACAAACTCTCCAAAAATTCATCTGGAATAAAAAAAAGACCTCAAATAGCCACAGCTGTCCTGAGAAAGAACAAAGTTGGAGGGATCACAATACCAGACACCAAACTATATTACCAAGCCACAGTTCTCAAAACTGCCTGGTACTAGCACAAGAACAGAAATATAGACCAATGGAACAGAATAGAGGATCCAGCAATTGACCCAAGCCAATATACTCAATTAATATTTGACAAAGGAGGCAAGAGCATACAATGGAGTCAAAACAGTCTCTTTAATAAATGGTGCTGGGAAATTTGGTCAGATACATGCAAAAAAATGAAACTAGACCACCAGCTTACACCATACACAAAAAGAAACTCAAAATGGATAAAGGACTTGAATGTAAGTTGGGAAACCATAAAAATCCTACAAGACTCCATAGGCAGCAAAACTGCAGACATATGTCAGTCGTAGCAATATCTTTACAGACACAGATCCTAGGGCAGGGGTGGGCAACCCCTGGCACGCGTGCCAAACATGGCACGCCAGTAACTGTTGCTGGCACGCGAAACCCTCTTATAATCTTCCATTTACAATTGTGAATCTTTGTTCTCAGTGATGAATTTTGTTAAGTGTTGTAATAGGAGTAGCCTGACAGATGAAAGTAGTAGCTCGTGCATATCTCTGAAGGTCACGAAATATAAACCTGATGTAAAATCTTTGTCATCAGTGATGCAGCAGCAAAAGTCCCACTGATAATATCAAACGGAGTCATAAAGTTTTCTATCAGACTATCAGTGTACATGTATACATTAAAAAATAAATGTATTTTTCATCATCATATACTGTGCTTTTCTCGCTCAAATGAATTTTATTATTTCTTCAAGGTTCTTCACATATGTACACCTTAAGAGATATCAAGTAGGCATATCATGTTCTCAAAAAATTAAGGTTGGCATCCAGAAGAATTTTGAGTCAGAGATTTTGCTGGTTTTGGCACGCACTCACAAAAAGGTTGCCAACCCCTGTCCTATGGCAAGAGAGACTAAGGAGAAAATAAACAAATGGGACTACATCAAAATAAAAAGCTTCTGCACAGCAAAAGAAACCATCAACAAAACAACAAGAAATCCCACTGCATGGGAGGACATATTTGCCAATGTTATCTCTGATAAGAGTTTAATTTCCAACATTTACAGGGAACTCGTACATCTTAACAAAAGGAAGATAAACAACCCAATCAAAAAATGGGCAAAGGACCTAGACAATTTTTGAAAGAGGACATTCATAAAGCCAAGAGACAAATGAAAACATGCTCAAAGTCACTAATCATCAGAGATTCAAATCAAAATGACAATGAGGTACCACCTCACATCTGTCAGAATGGCTATCATCAACAAATCAACAAATGAGAATTGCTGGAGAGGATGCAGAGAAAAAGAAACCCTCCTTCACTGCTGGTGGGAATGCAAACTGGTACAGCCACTGTGGAAAACAGTATGGCGTTTCCTCAAAAATTTAAAAATGGAAATGCCATTTGACCCAGTGATCCCACTTCTAGGAGTATATCCCAAGAAACTAGAAACACCAACCAGAGAGGATATTTGCACCCCTATGTTCATAGCAGCACAATTTACAATAGCTAAGATTTGGAAACAGCCTAAATGCCCATCAGCAGATGAATGGATTAGAAAACTGTGGTACATCTACGCAATGGAATACTACGTTGCTATAAAAAAAGAAGGAATTCTTACCATTTGCAGCAGCATGGATGGAACTGGAGAGCATTATGCTAAGTGAAATAAGCCAGGCAGTGAAAGAAAAATACCACATGACCTCACTCATTTATGGGTAATAAAGAACATTATAACCTAATGACCAAAAAGATAGATATAGAGGCAGAGAAGCATCGAACAGACTGTCAAATTACAGCGGAAAGGCTGGGGAGTGTTGGGGGGGGGGGTAAGAGATCAATCAAAGGACTTATATGCATGCATATAAGCATAACCAATGGACACAAGACACTGGGGGGGTGGGTAAGGGCATGTGCTGGGGGGTAAGGGAGGCCGGGGGAAGGTCAATGGGGAAAAAAAGGAGACATATGTACTACTATTTGTAATACTTTAAACAAGAAAATAAAGAAAAAGAAAATAGTCAGTAATCCTATATAATAGAGGTTATATGCAAATTGACTCTCCTGCCCTCAAATCACAAGATGGCTGCCCCCATGTCGTCACACGATGCCTGCCCTCACATTGTCACAAGATGGCCGGCAGGGGAGGGCAGTTGGGGGCAATCAGGCCAGCAGGGGAGGGCAGTTGGGGGTGATTGGGCCAGCAGGGGAACATTTAGGTGTCAATCAGGCTAGCAGGGGAGCTGTTAGGGGGTGATCAGGCTGGCAGGCAGACATGGTTAGGGGCAATCAGGCAGGCAGGCAGGCGAGTGGTTAGGAGCCAGCAGTCCAGGATTGTGAGAGGGATGTCCCCCGAGGGGTCCCAGATTAGAGAGGGTGCAGGCCGGGCTGAGGGACAATCCTCCTCCAGTGCATGAATTTCGTGCACTGGGCTTCTAATATTGTAATAATTATGTGTGATGTCAGGTGGGAACTAAGCCTTATTGAGGGATCACTTCTTAAGTTATATAAATGTCTAACCACTATGCTGTACACCTGAAACTAATATAATATTGAATGTCAACTGTAATTGAAAAAAACTTTAAAAAACATTCAATTAAGTCTACTATATTGTCTAGTCTCTTAATTTCTATTTTTTAAAGGTACTTTATTTCTCTGGTGTTGGTTTTATTTTCTTCTGTTTCTGATGTCTTGACATAAATGCTTTTTTCATTCCTTAATCACATTTATGGATGTGACAGATCCAGATTTGACTGCTGTGGATAAGTGAAAAAGATCAAGACTGTGTCCAGTTTCCTTAACTTATTAAAGGATATTCATTTCTTCCTGAATAGAACTTTTGTGATATCTGACAAGTTTACATATACAGGAATCTCATTAACAATAATTTCTAAGTAGTCTATAATTTGTTTTGATATTAAATATTTTTATTAAAACCTTTAAAAACAAACAGTAGAAATATTATTATGAACCCCCATATACAAACCACTCCACTTAATTAATTATCGACATTTTGTCAACCTACTTTCCAGTTCTCTTTCATTCTTTTTCTATTGTTGGAGTATTTTAATGTAAATCTGGATATCTTATTCTATATAATAAAGAGGTAATATGCTAATTGACCATCATGTCCTCACAAAGGTGGCGGCACCCACAGCCACAATATGGTGGTGCCCAGTCCCCTCAACCCCGTGGGGGGGGGGTAGCAAGGGAGTGGTGGGGGGGTACTAGGGGGGACCGTCAGGCGCACAGTGTGGCCGGGCCCACCCCCAGGCGGGTCCAGCCACTCCGCACACCTGCTGCCAGAGTCCCCCAATCCCCTCAGCCCCGCCAGCAGTGAATTTTCATGCAAACATTACCTTTTTAGAAAATCCTTACCCAAGGTTATGATTATTTCTTTTAGATCATCCGTTCTTGGGGAGCAGGCCTAAGCCAGCAGGTGGGCATCCCCCAAGGGTCCCAGACTGTGAGAGGGTGCAGGCTGGGCTGAGGGATCCCCCCGTGTGCATGAATTTTTATGCACCGGGCCTCTAGTAATTTCATAAACATATAAACATGTATCTCTACACACAGGAGCACTCACATTTCTTAATAACCACATTGACATGATCATCCTTAACAAAATTATTTCTAAATATCATCTAATTAACTTGGCGCATGTCCACATTTTCCCCAGTCTCCAAAATCTTTTCACATTTTGTTCAAAGTAGGTCCAAGTAATGCCCATACACTAAATTTAGTTGATATGTCTCTTGTCTTTTAATCTAACAGTTGCCCTTCCTTTCTTTTTCATGCCACTCATTAGTTGAAGAAAGCAGGTTGTTTGTAGAATTTTACACATTCTGAATCTGTTTGGCTGCTTGGTTGTGTTGCCATTTATTTTATTCATCTATTCCACAAATTCTTGGTTTAAAATAATTTGACTTAAAGGTTTAATTCCTTCAGTTCATGATGTTGGAAATAAGGTTTTATAAGTAGTGGTGCATACTTCCTATTGCATTCTTTCAGGAGGTGAATAGTCTGATAGTCCCACTTTTATAGAGGCTAAAATTGATGAACAGATTCAAGGTGGTCAGCTTTACAAATCCATTCTAGCATTCTCACTTATAAAATCTTTCACTTAATAGTTGTGATATTTACCAATTATCTTCTGGATCCATTATTCCATTAGGAAACTAGAGAGTGGTGATTTTTCTAATCTTATGAATCTCTCTGTATTTACTAGATTTAAAAATCAATTTGAGTTTTTGATGGCTGTGAAACTTCGTTCAAAAGGGAAAAACAAAATAAATTATTTAACCCTTGCCAATTTTTAGGATGAGTCAGTGCCTAGGCACCATCCATAGCTGACGAATTGTATAGCCATAACCAAGTAAACTAACTGCTAGGGGGTTCATTTCAAAAGACCCAACTCCCACTGGTTGAAGATGGGACAATTTGAGCACCAAAAGTTATACTGACTGTAAAAAAATGTTTTCTTTTATACAAGTGTTTTATGCACACAAACACACATGCATGAATATGCACATACAATATTAAATTTACAAATGATTTATTTCCTTTTTGACATCTTTTTGATAGTTTCTAATTAATTTTGAATGGTGCTTAGACAATAGAGATAATAAATCTTTACTTTCAGAAATTTATTATGGGGAAATAATTTCATGCTTCTCTTTGATTCTTCAATAGTTGTACTCTTTTTTTAAAATATATTTTATTGATGTTTTACAGAGAGGAAGGGAGAGGGATAGAGAGTCAGAAACATCGATGAGAGAGAAACATCAATCAGCTTCCTTCTGCATGCCCCCTACTGGAGATGTGCCCGCAACCTGGAATCGAACCTTGGACCCTTTGGTCCGCAGGCCGACGCTCAATCCACTGAGCCAAACCGGTCAGGGCAATAGTTGTACTCTTAACAACGTCATATTCATGAAAATCTTAGGGTTTTCTTTTCAGCATGAAATTTCCGATGCAGCTTAAATGATGAACTTTTCACATTCAATATAACATCCTAGGTTTTATCCAGAATAAATTAAATAAGTGCTGGACAGTAATAGGAAGCATTTCTCAATTTTTTACTTCTATAGGAAATTCCTTTCATATGAATTCACTAATACTAATGATAACAATTACAGATAATATGTACAGAAAACATGCTTTGTGGCTGCTATTTTTCCAAGTATTAATTATTTAATCCTTACAATTCTATTACAGTGTACACAGGCTGACTCTAAACTGGTCTCAGTGGACCCTACCTCCTGGTCTTCACACTCTTATGGAATCCTCTTCCCTTGAGTGTAGGCGACCTAGAAATTTGCTTCTAGCCAGTAGAAGACATAAAGTGATGAAATATTCCTTCAGTGATTAGACTACACAAGATTATAAATTTTATGATTCTAGCAGACTATTTGTTGATGGAGCAGCCATGTTAAAGAGGCCTATGTGGCAAGGAACTGAGGTCAGCCTTTTGCCAACAGTCAGAAACTTAGGACCTCAGTGCAGTAGCCCTCAAGAAAATAAATTCAGCCAACAACCATATGAGGTTGGAAGTGGATCCCTTTCCCAGTTGAGCCTTCAGATCAGACCCAGCCTTAGCTAAAATCTTGATTTTAGCCTCATGAGAAATTCTGAAGCAGAAGACCCAACTAAGTTACACCCAGACTCCCAATCCATAGAAATTGTGAAATAATATATATGTATTATTTTAAGCTATTAATTAAGTTGTGGTAATTTATTATACAGCAATAAATAATATACATATCATCACCATTTTACACGTGAACAAAATGAGTCACAGAAGTTTAAGTACCTTGTCCAGTAACAAAGTGGTAATAAAGTGGTGAAATGGAGACAATGATAAAGAAAGCTAAAGCTTTTCTTATATTAATTGTATTATTCTCTGACATACATTTGCCAGAGGCAATGTTTGAATGGTGAAGGAAGGCTTTTAAAGCAAAATTTTTCCTGTCATATAAAATTTCTTATGCTTTGATGTGAGCATGAAAACAATTCTCAAAATGAATTTTGTGATATTCTGTAACATAATGTACACATCAAGGCTTTCTTGTACTAAATTTCATTATGAATTTTCTGATGTTGAGTAAGGTGTGAATGCTGTCTAAAGGCCTTCTTACATTCCTTACATTTGTAGGGTTTCTCACCTGTATGAATTCTCTGATGTTGAGTAAGAAATGAATAAAGTCTAAAAGCCTTACCACACTCCTTACATTCATAAGGTTTCTCACCAGTATGAATACTCTGATGTTGAGTAAGTTGTGAGAGCAGTCTAAAGGGTTTTCTACATTCCTTACATTCATAGGGTTTCTCACCAGTATGAATACTCTGATGTTGAGTAAGTTGAGAAAGCAGTCTAAAGGCCTTCCCACATTCTTCACATTCATAAGGTCTCTCACCAATATGAATGCTCTGGTGTGAAATAAGTTGTGAGTAACTACTAAAGGTCTTCCAACATTCCATACATTCATAGGGCTTCTCATGAGTATGAATTCTCTGGTGGCGAACAAGTTGTTGTCTTAATCTAAAAGTCTTCCCACATTCCTTACATTCATAGGGTTTCTCACCAGTATGAATACTCTGATGGACAGTAAGTTGTTGGCATATTCTAAAAGTCTTTCCACATTCCTTACATTCATAGGGCTTCTCACCAAAATGAATTTTCTGATGTACTCGAAGGTCTGGACTACACACGAAGGCTTTCCCACATTGCTTACATTCATAGAGCTTCTCAGCAATATGAAGTCTCTGATGTCGAGTAAGGTGTGTACACTGCCTAAAGGTCTTCCCACACGCCTTACATTCATAGGGTTTCTCACCAGTGTGAATTCTCTGATGTCGAGCAAGTTGCTGATGTACTCTAAAGGCCTTTCCACATTCTTTACATTCATAGGGCTTTTCACCAGTATGGAGTCTCTGATGTTGAGTAAGTTCTTGGAGCACTGTAAAGGCCTTCCCACATTCCTTACATTGATAGGGTTTCTCACCAGTATGAAGTTTGTGATGTCGAATAAGGTGTGCACGTTGTCTAAAAGCCTGCCCACATTCCTTACATTTATAAGGTTTCTCACCAGTATGAATTCTCAGGTGTTGACTAAGTGTTGAGCGACGAATAAAGGTCTTCCTACATTCCTTACATTCATATAACTTTTCCCTATTATGAACTCTCTGATATTCAGCGAGAAAATTATGCTTTTTGTATGTGGTCATTTTTTCAGAAGTAATTTCCACTTGCCCCAAACATCCTTCTTGTGGTTCCATTTGCCCCTCAATCTTACTTTTGCATTCCCAATCATTTCTAAAAATGGAGTCCTGAAGGCAATAGCTTTTAATTTTTTCCATTACTTCCAATTGGAATGAATATATTTCACAAATATCCTTTTCTGAAGATAAAGTATTAGTCCTGTATCTGGAGTCCAAATCTGAAAGAAAAGAAGAAAGCAAACACATGCTATTTTCTGTTCCAGCAGGAAGAAAACTTTTACAGAGAAATAAAGGGGACCTAAAATAATGCATATTACAAGTGAATGAATTAGACATCTCTAGAACATAGGCATTTGTGCTACAATACTACACATGTACCTAAAAAAACTAACTCCTGCAAAATTACACACCAAAGCTAGGGTTTATGAAGAAAGTAGGGCTGGAGAAGAACACTCAAGTCTATGTAACTGTATTAGCAGAGCACTAACTACTAGTAATATAATAGGGACCTCAAGGTCCCAAAAAGCAACTCAGTATGGCTGAAGGCCATTTCGTGGGTATTAAAATGCATAAAAATTGCCCCACTGGCATGGCTCAGTGGTTGAGCATTGACCTATGAACCAGGAGGTCATAGTTCGATTCCCAGTCAGGGTACATGCCTGGGTTGTGGGCTCAATCCCCAGTAGGGGGCGTGCAGGAAGCAGCTGATTAATGATTCTCTCTCACCATTGATGTTTCTATCTCCCTCTCCCTTCCCCTCTGAAATCAATAAAAAAATTTAAAATGCATAAAAATAAAGTGGAAATGCTGGATTTCAGGTGCTGAAATGTTGCACATGAAATGAAGCCCCAGGCCAGTGAGGCTAACATTAAGGTGGGAATCAGGTGAAGTGCAAGGTGTCTAGCTAGAAGCTATGCAAGTTGATTGTATATGTCTATGAGGAGGGATCCCTGAATGTAAGCATTTATTATTAATTTTCTTAATATAGGGGTGGAAGGGCTCATAACAACACATCAAAATGAAGTTTTTTGCCTTTCCTTCTGAATGTTATAAATATACTAATATTCTGGCTCCATTCAACTAAGAATATTGCCTGTAAACCAACTAACTTCAACACTATATTGATATCATTCCCTATTTCATAGCACTATTAAGCTAATTTGTATTATGGAGTATTAATTATATTATGAAACAGACTGTATTCTCAAACATTAAAAAGGGGGCAAAGAAAAAAGAATAAGGGAAGTCCAGGAAAGGAAGTGAACCTAATGATTGGAGAAAGAAGTTAAATCAGCGAAGACCTGGTTTAAGGGTGGATAAGAATCACCTGATTTGTTAAAACTATACAGGGATTATTTATTTATTCATTCATTTATTTATTTATTTTCTGATTCAGGCACTTTAAAGATAATAGTTTACTTATTACTTCAGATAAAATGATAGTATACATATGGGGAATCCCTTAAAATTCAACCATCTACTACTTTTGCATTGAATGTTAACCAAAAAAATCTCTAGACACCTGAAAGCCCCACTTCTAGTAATATATCTTAAGAAACTTGAAACACCAGTCAGAAAGAATATATGCACCCCTGTGCTCATAGCAGCACAATTTACAATAGCTAAGATCTGGAAACTGCCCAAGTGCCCATCAGCAGATGAGTGGATAAAAAAACAGTGGTACATTTACACAATGGAATACTATGCAGCAATAAAAAAGAAAGAACCATTTGCAATAGCATGGATGGACTTGGAGAGTATTATGCTAAGTGAAATAAGTCAGTCAGAGAAAGATAAGTATCACATGATCTAACTCATATGTGGAATCTAATGAACCAAATAAATTGATGAACAAAAATAGACCCAGCCCTATCTGATTGGGCTCAATGGATAGAGCGTTGGCCTACAGGGACCCGGGCTTGATTCCGATCAAGGCAACATGCCTGGGTGTGTGCTCAATCCCCAGTGTGGAGCATGCAGGAAGCAGCTGATCAATGATTCTCTCTCATCATTGATGTTTCTATCTCTCTCTCCTTCTCTCTTCCTCTCTGGAATCAATAAAAATATATTTTAAAAAATAGACCCAGAGACATAGAAGCATGAACAACAGACTGTTGGAAGCTCAGAGGGAAGGCAGGGGAGGATGGGTGGGAAGAGATCAATCAATGAACTTGTATCCCGTGGACACACACAATGGGGTGATGAGGGCTGCCTTCTGCATGCCCCCTGTTATGGATCAAGCCTGCAACCTGGGCATGTGCCCCTACTGGGAATTGAACCGTGACCTCCTGGTTCATAGGTTGATGCTTAACCACTGAGCAACACTGGCAGGGTTAAACACCATATTATAAGTACATTTGAATAGTTGGCTTTTTAAGTATGTGTTTTAAAAGTTTAGGGAGATATTTTTCTTTGGGGTTTCCCAGTCACAAATATATACAGCTACCATTGATAAGTCTTAGTAGCTGATACCCCTAAATCTAGGTCAGCTTTCATGACTGCCAAATCCCTATTTATTAGGGTAACACCAGTTGCCTCCATACTACAGAAGGTCTGGAGGACATCTCAGCAGGACAACCAAAGAGATTAAGATACAACTCCACCTATGCTGCAGCATTTTGGGGCACCTCCCCAAACTCCCTCCAGGAAGTGCTGTCCCTGCTTTGGGTTAAGCAACTTTCATAGGAAACATTAAGTGGTTCCTCTCTGAGAAATCCCAAATGCATGAGGGTGGCCATAATAAGTTGGCTTATTAAATCAATACTCTAGGATTCTGTATCTCAGTGGAAAAGTCTACTCAAGAAGAAGAAAAGTATCATTTATTTTCCTCTAGAATTAGAATATGAGTCTTTTATTAGAATAATATGTCAGTCTAATGATTAGCTTCTTTAATGCCCCTCAGAAATGCCATCTTGCTGTAAATTCCAACAGATGCATATTATACAAAAAGAGAGGCAGAACAAAAATAATGCAATCCAAATAAAAAATACAAATGGATTTATTTTCCCTAGAATTAAAAATGTTGATTGGAAAATCCATATGGAAAAATAAACAACCAAGAATAAGAACTTCAACAAGTAAAATAGTATTATGTTAATGTAAAAAACACAATAAAAATATTTAAAAATTTCAGTAAACATACTGTTGTTGTTTTTTAACATACTGTTGATAACTATATTGGTATTGTTATTCTGAAGTGTGTGAGGATGTGTATTTGAATAAAGTAAAGTTATATGTACATTTCACTAGGACCTATAAGTCTTTCTTGAGGAATGCAATAAGGAATAAACTAAAGAAGAGCAAGAGAGATGTGGAAAGAAAGAAAAAGAAAATTAAGTTATAAGGATTGGTATGAGCGTTGAATCTTTGAACTCTATCACTAATATTAACATGCTGTGTTGTTAATGTGAGAATTAGAGTTATGAAACATAATTTACATGTTATTTGCCCTAAAATATAGAAATACTATAACAAAAGATGGGAAAAGAGATTTCTATTTCTGGCTATAATGGAGAAGCTGGTATTATGACTAACCCACCGAAAACAACTAAAAATGTTAATGAAAATAAAAACTGTCTGATGATACTAATGAACAACTAAAGCAGCAAAAACTAGAGAGCCAAGGTCCTAGATTGAAAGCAACATGTTGATTTAAGCCAATATTCTACATAGAATTTTCTCCAAGGCATTTACTGACTCAAGCTGAATATCTACCATGGTCAAGAAAGTAAGCACAAAATAACTTCTAAAAGGCTAAGAATCTAAGTATTGATTCTGGCAGTCTCAAAGTGCTGCAGAAATAGAAATTGGAGTTCAAATGCCCCTACAGAGGAAGAGTCTTGATAATCAGCCAAGATTTCCCCCAGAAGGGCTATACTCAGGATTACAAACAAACAGTAAACAGGTTGTTCTGGAATAGATGGAGGTGATCAGCCCATACTCTATAGGTCTGCCAGAAGCAAATTAAATAATCTCTAAAGGTAACAAATTATTCAGAAACAGCATCATTTAGAGCAGCGGTTCTCAACCTCTGGGTCGCAACCCCTTTGGCGGTCGAACGACCCTTTCACAGGGGTCGCCTAAGACCATCCTGCATATCAGATATTTATATTACGATTCATAACAGTAGCAACATTACAGTTGTGAAGTAGCAACGAAAATAATTTTATGGTTGGGTCACAACATGAGGAACTGTATTTAAAGGGCCAGAAGGTTGATAACCACTGATTTAGAGCTTCTAAAATTTTTCAAACATAATGTCCAGAATTCACCTATAATGGATGTCTTCCAATGGTTTTTAGAAAGAAAGAGAGAAACATCGATGTGTGAGAGAAAAACATCAATCGGTTGCCTCCCATATACTCCCTGACCAGGGATCAAACCTGCAACTTGGGTATGTGCCCTAAACAGGAATTGAACCCACCACCTTTCAGTGTACAGGACAATACTCCAACTAACTGAGCCACACCCTCCAGGGCAAGCCTAAAATATATTTTTAATTCCTAAAAATTTCAAGCAGAATACACTATAATATAAAACTGGGCACAGCAGAGTAAATCTGTGAAAATCAAATAAAAAAGAAAAATCTAGAGAGAAGAAAATCGTGGACAAATAGACAGACGTGTCTTGCACCTTGTCCCAGGGCCAGACTGGAAAAGCAACTAAATCGGAAAACATCTACCCAGAATAACAAATCAGACACAGCTGAGGAGACAATTTACAATAAGGAAGGGCAGAGGACACCTGGAGAACAGTAGGAACTGGGATCTAGGCTGGAGAGGGACACCAGAGACCTAGCCGAGAGGGTGAGGCGGAAGCAGCATTGCGCCAAGGCTGCATCCCTTGGAGACAGTCTTTGTGAAAAGTAAAAGCCACAAGGCTGTTTGTGGCTGGGAAATCTAGACCTAAGACCATAGCCATGAAAGGTTATGCTCCAAAAGGAGGACTGAGCTGCACTGTGTGTGTGTGTGTGTGGTGGTGGTGGTGGGGGGGGGGGGACTGCAGTTTTGTGGTTGTTTGCTTTTGTTTTGTCTTTACTTTTATTTGCTAAACCAAGAACACAGGACTTTTCAATTGCAAGCACTCACCCAAGACTGAGATGCAGGGAGAGGCACAGACTTGAGGTGCCTGAGGAAAGGCTGGGGAGGGAAGCAGGGCAGGGAGATGTGCCCAGGACTCTGGCATTGGGATATTTGTAACTTTCCAAACCTATGCGGCCATTTCTCTCCTGAAGAGCTAGCCCCTCCCAGTAGCCTCAAGACAGGTAATATAGCCTGCCACACTCTGACAGCATTTTGAGCTATACAAGGGAAACAAGAATGCTGAATAGCCCCATAGAGTACTCAGTAACTGGGTGGGAAGAGGAGCCGGTCCGCCCCACTATTCTAGGAACCAAACTGACAAAGTCTCCAGGTTGCCAGCCAACCCCATTGGTCTCCATTCAAGGATCTCTGACCAACCAAGGCCAGTGTAATATTTTGGGCCACTTGCAGAGGAGTAGATCTGGGTTAGGGAAAAAAAATCCATCTGATTCCTGGAAAGCAAAAGCACCACTCCCACCTAAAGCCCTGTCAGAAACAGATGCTTGAGTAATTAAGATTGACAGCCAGAAGATTAGTCCTGCCTGCCTGCAGCCAAGGCCTGTGGAGACAGACATAAGGAGAGGACTAGTGGATGGCCTGGAGTTTCAACACAGTGCTAAAAGCCAAAGACAGAACCTGTCAGTAGTCAGGACCTAATTACCTTACAGGAAGCCCAGAATTGGCAGACAGAACAGAAGAGTGGAGTCCTAAATCAGCCCCCATTGGGGCATTAAAACATGGCTGAAGCAAACGACAATTCACTTTTTTATGTTTTTATTTTATTTTTTTTAGTATTATTTCATTTTTTATTGTTATTTTATTTTAATATTTTCCACCTTTTCCTTCCTCACTTATCCCTTTTTCATCCTGTTTTTCTTCTCCTTTCCCCACTTTAGTTTTTTCTTTCCTTTCTTTTTACCTTTTAAAAAAATATATATTTTATTGATTTTTTTACAGAGAGGAAGGGAGAGGGATAGAGAGTTAGAAACATCGATGAGAGAGAAACATCAATCAGCTGCCTCTTACACACCCCCTACTGGGGTGTACATTAGTGTTCTGTTCCTTTTGTGTCCTGTCTAGTTGTCTTGTATCTTGTGCTATTGGGTCAGTACCTCCACAACAGCTGGCATGACATGGTAGAGAGTGAGCCACATAACCAGATACCCTGAGAGGAGACTCCATCCACAAACAGAACAATAATATTCAAGACCCAACTACATTAAGAGAACCCAAATATCTCAAATTGGGGGCATCCATGGAATACCCAGCCCAGAAGACCTGTGAGACTGCACCACTACATCTACTACATAAGACAAATTCAAAAAATCTGGGTGGCATAACAGTTTGATCTAATACATAGAAACAATCACAGAGGAACAGCAAAAATGAGGAGACAAAAAGACAACCCCCATATGAAAGAAAAGGAGGAATCACCAAAAAAGGAAATAAATGAAATGGAGGCAGGCAATTTGTCAGAGAAAGAATTCACAGTAATGGCTATAAGGATTCTCAAACAGCTGGATGAGAAATTTACCAAATGTGTAAGAATCAAGATGAAATGAAGAATGACATAGCTTCAATAAGAAATACCATGGAATGTTTCAACAGTAGACCAGAAGAAGCTGAGGACTGAATCAGCAAGTTAGAAGGCAAAGAAGAAAAACACACAAGCAAAACAGAAACTGGAAAAAGAATTTTAAAAGCAGCAGGAGAGTATAAGAAAGCTTTGGGACAACATGGCATGAAACAACATCCACATAATAGGGGGGGCATAAAGAGAGGAAGCTGAGCAAGGAATAGAAAACCTATTTAAAGAAATAATGATGGAAAACTTCCCCGACATTAGGAAGAAAAGTCACACAAGTCCAAGAAGCACACAGATTCCCAAACAAGATGAATCCAAAAAGACCAACACCAAGACACATCATAATTAAATTGGCAAACGTCAACAACATAGTAAGAATCTTAAAGGCTGCCAGAGAGTAACAAAAAGTTACCTGCAAGGAATCTCCCATTAGACAATCAACTGATTCCTCAAAAGAAATACATCAGGCCAGAAAAGAATGGAATGAAGTATACAAAGTGAAGCAAAGCAAGGGACTGAATACAATAATACTCTATCCAGTAAGGCTATCATTCAAAATTGAAGTGGAAATCAGGAGCTTTGCAGACAAAAAAAAACACACACACACACAAAAAAACACAAAAAAACAAAAAAAAACTAAGAGACTTTATTACCACCAAGCCAGCAATGCAAGAAATGCTAAAGGGACTGCTGTAAAAGGAAGCAATAGAAAGGGAAAAAAGAACACATGCATAAAGAATGAAAATGGCAACAAACAAGTACCTATCAATAATAACCTTAAAAGTAAATGCATTAAATGCTCCAACCAAAAGACATAGGATAGCTGAATGGATAAGAAAATATGACCCATGTATTTGCAGTCTACCTAGTCCCACCTCAAAATACAGACTGAAAGTGAAAGGATAGAAAAAAATTTTCAGATAAATGGAAATGAAAAAAAAGCTGGGGTAGCGATACTTATATCTGACAAAATAGACCTCAAAGCGAAGGCCATAACAAGAGATAAGGAAAACCACTTCATAATACTAAAGGGATCAATTTAACAAGAAGATTTTACTCTGGTAAACATATATGCACCCAATACAAAAGCACCCAAATACCTGAGAAACTTCTGGAAGATATCAAGGGAGAGATCAACAGCAATGCAATCATACTAGGGGACTTTAATACTCAATTGACACCACTGGATAAATCCTCTAGACAAAAAATTTGCAAAAAAACAGCAATTCTAAATGACTCATTAGATCAGATGGGTTTAATTGACATCTTCAGAACATTTTGCCCCAAAGCTACGGAATATTTTCTTTTCTCAAGTGCACATTGGATATTTTCAAAGATAGACCACATATTAGGACACAGGCTAAGTCTCTACAATTTCAAGATGATTGAAGTCACATCAATCATCTTCTCAGATCACAATTTCTAATTCACAAAATTAGAAATCAACTACAATAAAAAACAATCAAATACATGGAGGCTAAATAGCATGCTATTAAACAATGATTGGATTACCAAAGAGATTAAAGAAGAAATAAAAAACATCCTGGAAACAAATGACAATGAAAATACAATAATCAAAAATCCAGGACTGCTTTCACTCCTGAGAAGGAAGTTCATAGCACTACAGCCTACCTAAAAAACAAGAAAAATTGGTAATAAGTTACCTAAGATTACAACTTAAAGAATAGAAATACAACAACAAGAAAAGCCCAGAACAAGTAGAAGAAAGGAAATAATGAAGACCAGAGCAGAAATAAATGACATAGAGACAAAAAGTAAAAAATAAAAAGAACAATACAAAAGATAAATAAAACCAAGTTCTTCAAAAGGATAAACATGATTGATGAACCTCTAGCCAGACTCACTAGGAAACAAAGAGAGAGGACCCAAATAAACAAAATCAGAAACAAAAGAGGTGAAGTAACAACTGACCTCACAGAAATACAAAGGATTGTAAAAAAAAAAAAAAGCACTACAAACGACTTTATTCCAACAAATGGAACAACCTGGAAAAAATGCACATATTCCTAAAAAAATAAAAACTTACTAAACTCAATCACGAAGAATCAGAATACCTGAATAGGCTGATAACTATTGATAAAATTGAAGCAATAAAAAAAAAAAAACTCCTAGCAAACAAAAACCCTGGTCCAGACAGCTTGAAAGGATAGTTTTACCAAATATTCAAAGAAGAACTAACACCTCTACTTCTCAGACTATTCCAAAATATTCAAGAGGAAGGAAGAACACTTCCAGACTCTTTCTATGACACCAGCATTACCTTAATTCTAAAACAAGATAAAGACACGACAAAGAAAGAGAACTACAGGCCAATATCCCTGATAAACATAGATGCTAAAATCATTTAAAAAATTCTGCCAAATCGGATCCAGCAATACATTAAAAAGATCATACATCATGACCAAGTGGGATTTATTGCAGGGATGCAAGGCTGGTACAATATTCTCAAATCAATAAATGTGATATAGCACATAAGCAGATTGCAAGACAAAAATCACACGATCATATCAATTGATGGAGAAAAAAGCATTCAACAAACTCCAAAACCCTTTTTTGATAAAAACTCTCAGCAAAGTGGGAATAGAGGGAACATGCCTCAATATAATAAAGGCCATATATGACAAACCTACAGCCAACATCATACTCAATGGGCAAAAACTAAAACCATTTCCCCTCAGAATAGGAACAAGACCACTCTTGTACAACATAATTCTGCAAGTCCTGTCCATAATGATCAGAAAAGAAGAATAAATAAAAGGCATCGAAACTGGAAAGGAGGAAATAAAACTCTCACTATTTGCAGATGACATGATACTATATATAGAAACCCTGAAGACTCTACCAAAAAACTACTAGATTTAATAAATGAATTTGAAAACATAGCAGAATACTAAATTAACACCCAAAACTCCATGGCATTTTTATACACCAATAGTGAACTCTTAGAAAGAGAAACTTAAAAAAACAATCCCATTTACCATTGCAACAAAAATTTAAGATACTTAGTAATAAACTTAACCAAGAAGGTGAAAGACCTGTACTTGGAAAACTACAGGACATTGAAAAAAGAGATGGAGGAAGATATAAAGAAGTGAAAGAGCATACCATGTTCATGGGTTGGTAGAATCAACATCAGTAAAATGTCCATACTACCCAAAGCAATCTATAGATTCAATGCATTCCCTATTAAAATAGCAATGGTATATTTCACACATCTAGATCTAAAAATTTATATGGAACCAAAAAAGACCCCAAATAGCTGCAGCAATTTTGAGAAAGGAGAATAAAATTGGAGGATTCACAATACCAGCTATCCAAGTTATACTACAAAGCCACTGTACTCAAACCAGCTTGGTACTGGCACAAGAACAGACATGTAGATCAATGGAACAGAACAGAGACCCCAGAAACTGACCCAAGCCAAGACCCCAGAAACTGACCCAAGCCACTAAGTTCAATTAATATTTGGCAAAGGAGGCAAGAGCACACATTTGAGCAGAGACAGTCTCTTCAATAAGTAGTGTTGGGAAAATTCACAGGTACATGCAAAAAATTGAAAATAGACCACCAACTTATACCATAAACAAAAATAAACTCAAAATGGATAAAAGTCTTAAATGTAAGATGTGAAACCATAAAAATCCTAGAAGAAACCATAGCCACCAAAATCTCAGACATCTCTCATAGTAATATGTTTACTGATACATCTCCTCAGACAATGCAAACCAAGGAGAAAATAAACAGATGGGACTACATCAAAATAAAAAGCTTCTGCACAGCATAAGAAACCATCAGCAAAATAATAAGAGAGCCCACTACATGGGAGGACATATATGCCAATGATACATCTGATAAGGGGTTAATCTCCAAAATATATAGGGAACTCATACAACTTAACAAAAGAAAGGCAAACAATTCAATTAAAAATTGGGCAAAGGACCTAAATAGATACTTCTCCACAATGGACATACAGAAAGCCAAGAGACATATGAAAAAATGCTCAAAGTCACTAATCATTGGAGGAGAACCAAGATGGCAGCATAGGTAAACACCTGTACTTGCTGCCTCCCTGAACCATATCAAAATTACAACTAAAATACATAACAACTATCATCCACAACCGTGGGGAACCTGGCTGAGAGGAAGAACTACAACTAGAAAAATAAAGAAGAAAGAGCATTGAGACTGGTAGGAGGTACGGAGGCGTGGAGGTGCGGAGGTGTGGAAGGGGCTGGCACCTGGGTGTGCTGCTTTTTAATCAGGAGAGAGATACAAGCTCCCACGTGCTCTGAGCTCCAGTGCCAGGCGAGACTTTGGGGGACCCAGACATGTACGGGGAGAAACCGGACTGTCTGGCATCAGGGCAGGAATGCAGGGGCAGCTTTCTTCCAGATGGAGGTGCATGCAGCAGCGGTCAGACCTCTCCAGTGCAGGACTGGCTGGCAGCCATTGCTGTTTGCTCTGCCCTGGAGACTCCCTGAGACCCCACCCCACCCAATTTACAACCTTACCCAAGCTGTGTGCAGCAGCCTTTGCATATGAATGACCTGTCCTTTCTCAGCCTAAAACCTGTCAAACTGAAGCTGGTTCAGGGAGCCCAACACTATCTAAAAAAGGCAAAGGCCAGCACTGCAGCAGCCTGCCTTGCTTCACAGCTGGCCCTCAACTGGGCACTTCCAAACCCCATACAAAGAGGAGGAATCTGAAGATCTCTCTGTAGCTCCTGCTGGGTGGCCCCAGGCAGTGGCTGACTTTGCACCTCCTTGGAGATCCAAGAGCCAGTGTACCCAGTGGTCAGTGTGAGACCATACCAGATTACAACTCTTCACATCCATAAGTGAAACACTAAAGGGGCAGACTCAGTGAGCACCAAAGCCCCACTGAAGCAAGTCCTGTCCCATAAGGGTATCTCCTGCACAGCAGCTCTTCCACTGTAGACACAGTTGGTCCTCACAGCCAATTGATCTGGAGGTAAACAAACACAGGGAAGCAGCCAAAATACGGAGACAAAGAAATGTTGTCACAAATGAAAGCAATGGAAGAAAGCAAACTACTGGATATAGAGTTCAAAACAAGTTATAAGGTTACTCAAGAATCTTCTAGAAACCTCCGAGAAACTTAGTGAGAACTTCAAGGAACTTAGTGAGACCTTCAAGGATCTTAGTGAGAATGCCAAAAAAATGGAAAAGGACCAGTCAGAAATTAAGCATACACTGACTGAAATAAAGAATAATACACAGAGATTCAACAGTAGAGTAGATGATCCCAAGAATCAAGTCAAAGATTTGAAATACAAGGAAGCAGAAAACACCCAACTGGAAGAGCAAAAAGAAAAAAGAATCCAAAAATATGAAGATAGTGTAAGGAGCCTCTGGGACAACTTCAAGCATACCAACATCCGAATTATGGGGGTGCCAGAAAAAGAGAGAGAGCAAGATATTGAAAACCTATTTGAAGAAATAATGACAGAAAACTTCCCCTACCTGGTGAAAGAAATAGACTTACAAGCCCAGGAAGCACAGAGAACCCCAAACAAAAGGAATCCAAAGAGAACCACACCAAGACACATCATAATTAAAATTCCAAGGGCAAAAGACAAAGAGAGAATCTTAAAAGCAGCAAGAGAAAAACAGTTAGTCACCTACAAGTAAGTACCCATAAGCTTGTCAGCTGATTTCTCAACAGAAATTATGCAGGCCAGAAGGGAGTGGCAAGAAATATTCAAACTAATGAACAGCAAGAACCTACAACCAAGATTACTCTACCCAGCAAAGCTATCATTCAGAATTGAAGGTCAGATAAAGAGCTTCACAGATAAGAAAAAGCTAAAGGAGTTCATCACCACCAAACCAGTATTATATGAAATGCTGAAGGGTATTCTTTAAGAAGAGGAAGAAGAAGAAAAAGGTAAAGGTAAAAAATTATGAATAACAGAGTGACAACAAATACATATCTATCAACAAGTGAATCTAAAAATCAAATGAATAAAAAATCTGATGAACAGAGTAAACTGGTGAATGTAATAGAATCAGGGGCATGGAAATGGAGTGGACTGACAATTCTTGGGGGGAAAGAGATATGGGGGGTGCGGGAAGAGATGGGACAAAGATCTTATATGCATGTATGCAGTACCTATGGACGCAGACAGTGGGGTGGTGAGGGCCTGGGGTGGGGTGGGAACCGGGTGGAGGGGAGCTATGGGGGTAAAAAAAAAGGGACATCTGTAATAATCTGAACAATAAAGATTAAAAAAATAAAAAGTCACTAATCATCAGAGAGATGCAAATCAAAACGACAATGAGATATCATCTCACACCTGTCAGAATGGCTATCATCAATAAATCAACCAACGACATGTGTTGGCTAGGTTGTGGAGAAAAGGGAACCTTAATACACTGCTGGTGGGAATGAAGGTTGGTGCAGCCATTGTGGAAACAATATGGAGATTCCTCAAAAAATTAAAAATGAAATCCCATTTGACCCAGTCATCCCACTTCTAGGAATGTATCCTAAGAAATCAGAAACGTCTATCAAAAAGAATATATGCACTCCTATGCTCATAGCAGTGCAATTTACAATAGCTAAGATTTAGAAACAGCCTAAGTGCCCATCAGCAGATGAGTGGATAAAAAAAACTATGTTACATTTACACAATGGAATGCACGGCAATAAAAAAGAAAGAACTCTTACCATTTGCCACAGTATGTATGAACCTGGAGAATTTTATGCTGAGTGAAATAAGCTAGTCAGAGAAAAGTAAGTATCTCATGATTTCACTCATATGTGGAATCTAATTAACTAAATAAACTGATGATCAAAAATAGACCCAGAGACATAGAAGCATGAAGATTGTTGAACCTCAGAGGGAAGGCAGGGGAGGGTAGGTGAAAAGAGATCAAACAATGAACTTGTATTCATATATGCATAATGCATGGACACAGACAATGGGGTGGTGAGGCCTGGGGTTGGGGTGGACAGGAGTGCCCTGGTAGAGGTTAATGGGGGATAAAGGAGAACCTATGTAATACTTTTAATAATAAAGATTTCTTAAAAATGTAAGGAACATGACTCCTGGGACCTATCACTTTTGTTCACAATTGTTCCACTGGTGCCTATAGTACAATGCCTGGTTCAGACTGGGCACTCAAGTATTTTCTGAATAAATCAATGACTATTTTTAGGCAATGAAAGACATAAATCAAATAATCAAGTAGAAGCTATAAAGAAATTTGATTTCATATAGATAGATATTGGTATGGACTGAATTGTGTTCTCTACCCAAATTCATACATTGAAACCCTAACCCCAATTGTGACTATAGTTCAAGATAGTGCTTTTATAATACAGTTAAGGTTAAATAAAGTCATAAGAATAAAGTCCTAATCAGATAGGATTGGTGGCTTCATAAGAGGAAGAGATTAATTTTTTAATGTTAAACCAAGCTTGTGTTCCTAGAAAAAACCCTACTTGGTCATCATTTTTGTATCTGCTGAATTTGATTTGCTTTTTTTGTGTATAATATCTTTGTCAGGTCATAGTATAAGAGTTATATGGTCTCGCCCTGGCTGGTTTGGCTCAGTGGATAGAGCGTCGGCCTGTGGACTGAAGGGTCCCGGGTTAGATTCCCGTCAAGGGCATGTACCTTGGTTGCGGGCACATCCCCAGTAGGAGGTGTGCAGGAGGCAGCTGATCGATATTTCTCTCTCATCGAGGGGTCTAACTCTCTATCCCTTTCCCTTCCTCTCTGTGAAAAATCAATAAAATATATATATTAAAAAAAAGAGTTATATGGTCTCATAAAATGAGTTGGAAGTTGTTCTCTCCTTTTCTACAGAGAGGAGGTAATTCTGCTTTAATTTCTTAAATATTCATAGAATTAACCAGTGAAATCATCTGGGCCTGACATTTTTCTTTGTGGAAATATTTCTGATAATTCAATTACTTTAATAGAAATAAGATTATTCATATTTCTTTTATCTTCTGCAATTCTGGTAGGTATATTTTTCAAGGAATTTTTCA